>NW_026873256.1:0-14648 GCF_032173495.1 Musca vetustissima
AAATTATTTAAGAAATCTACGCCTTGTATAGTCTAAGAAAAAAAATTATTTAAGAAATCTACGCCTTGTATAGTCTAAGTATTGAAGTCTACGCCTTGCGTGGAGAAAAAAATTATTTAAGAAATCTACGCCTTGTATAGTCTAAGAAAAAAAATTATTTAAGAAATATACGCCTTGTATAGTCTAAGAAAACGCCTTGTATAGTCTAAGAAAAAAAATTATTTAAGAAATCTACGCCTTGGGTAGTCTAAGAAAAAAATTATTTCAAAAATCTACGTCTTGTATAGTTTAACAAAAAAAAATATTTCAGAAATCTACGCCTTGTATAGTCTAAGAAAAAAAATTATTTAAGAAATCTACTCCCTTTATAGTCTAAGAAAAAAATTATTTAAGAAATCTACTCCCTGTATAGTCTAAGAAAAAAATTATTTAAGAAATCTACGCCTTGTATAGTCTAAGAAAAAAATTATTTAAGTAATCTACGCCTTGTATAGTCTAAGAAAAAAATTTATTTAAGAAATCTACGCCTTTGGTAGTCTAAGAAAAAAAAAACTTAAGAAATCTACGCCTTGTATAGTCTAAGAAAAAAATTATTTCAGAAATCTACGGCTTGTGTAGTCTAAGAAAAAAATTATTTAAGAAATCTACGCCTTGTATAGTCTAAGAAAAAAAAAATTATTTAAGAAATCTACTCCCTGTATAGTCTAAGAAAAAAATTATGTAAGAAATCTACGCCTTGTATAGTCTAAGAAAAAAATTATTTAAGAAATCTACGCCTTGTATAGTCTAAGAAAAAAAATTATTTAAGAAATCTACGCCTTGTATTGTCTAAGAAAAAAAATTATTTAAGAAATCTACGCCTTGTGTAGTCTAAGAAAAAAATTATTTAAGAAATCTACGCCTTGTATAGTCTAAGAAAAAAATCATTTAAAAAAATCTACGCCTTTGGTAGTCTAAGAAAAAAAATTATTTAAGAAATCTACGCCTTGTATAGTCTAAGAAAAAAAATTATTTAAGAAAAATTATTTCAAAAATCTACGCCTTATAAAGTCCTCGAAAAAAATTATTTCAAAAATCTACGCCTTGTATAGTCTAAGAAAAAAATTATTTAAGAAATCTACGCCTTGTATAGTCTAAGAAAAAAATTATTTAAGAAATCTACGGCTTGTATAGTCCAAGAAAAAAAATTTCAAAAATCTACGTCTTGGGTAGTGTAAGAAAAAAATTATTTCAAAAATCTACGCCTATGGTAGTCCAAGAAAAAAAAATATTTAAAAAAATCTACGCCTTTGGTAGTCCAAAAAAATATATATTTAAAAAATCCAAACCTGACAAAGTTCTTAGAATTTTTTTTAATTTTTTAACTTTTTTCTTAAATATTTCTTATCTCTTATTTTAATGTCAAGGTTCTCTATTAAATTTTTATTATGTTTTAGCTTGTCGAAAATAATGAAGTTTTACAAAGACAACTGCGATATTTACTTCGGCGAACAATTCCCCAAATGGACATAAAATATGGAAAACGGATATGTACTGGTAGTCGTCGTCCTTTTTTTTATGAACAAAAACTACTCTTCCAAGGAAGTTATAAAATATTTCTCTAAAATAGTAGCAATAGTTGTCTCGTTGTCTATTTTTAGGGGTAGCCATTCTAACGATTTTTCCGTTTCCAAAAATGGAGACAGTTGTTCGGCTGTCTGTAAAACTTTTGAGGGGAAAAACACACACACACACAAAAAATAAAATGGCAATACTCTATAAAAAAATCAAAAAACAAAGGATGATGATCCCAATGGGTTGGATTATTTGCTAGAAAGGAAAGTAGTGATAGACTGTGGGAGTAAGGGGGTAAGGAGGATAGAAAACCGGATCATAGTTCTTTATACCCTTCACAACACTGTGGTACAGTGATCCGATTTGGATGAAATTTAGCATTGGTCACTTATTTCGCCCAAGGACGAACCCTATTGAAGTTGGGAAACAACAGATTTAGATATAGCTCCCCTATATATATTTTCGTCCGATTTAATGTAAATGGTGTACCAAAGTCCCTATATATCACTCGATTTGCACGAAATTTGGTACAACGTACTGAATTAGGTCTAGAATGATGTATATTAAGTTTCCTCAAAATCGGTTCAAATTTTGATATAGCTCCCATATATATTTTCGTCCGATTTAATGTAAATGGTGTACCAAAGTCCCTATATATCTCTCGATTTGCACCAAATTTGGCGCAGCGTAATAAATTAGGTCTAGAATGATGTGTGTTAAGTTTCCTGAAAATCGGTTCAAATTTAGATATAGCTCCCATATATATTTTCGTCCGATTTAAGGTAAATGGTGTACCAAAGTCCCTATATATCTCTCGATTTGCACGAAATTTGGCACAGCGTAATGAATTAGGCCTGGAATGATGTGTGCTAAGTTTCCTGAAAATCGGTTCATATTTAGATATAGCTCCGATATATATTTTCGTTCGATTTAAGGTAAATGGTGTACCAAAGTCCCTTAATATCTTTCGATTTGCACGAAATTTGGCACAGCGTAATGCATTAGGTTTAGAATGATGTGTGTTAAATTTCCTGTAAATCAGTTCAGATTTAGATATAGCTCCCATATATATATTTTCGTCCGATTTAATGTAAATGGTGTACCAAAGTCCCTATATATCTTTCGATTTGCACGAAATTTGGCACAGCGTAATGAATTAGGCCTAGAAAGATGTGTGTTAAGTTTCCTGAAAATCGGTTCAGATTTAGATATAGCTCCCATATATATTTTCATCCGATTTAAGGTAAATGGTCCATATGTATCTTTCGATGCGCACGAAATTTGGCACAGCGTAATGAATTAGGTCTAGAATGATGTGTGTTAAGTTTCCTGAAAATCGGTTCAGATTTAGATATAGCTCCGATATATATTTTCGTTCGATTTAAGGTAAATGGTGTACCAAAGTCCCTATATATTTCTCGATTTGCACGAAATTTGGCACAAGTCCCTATATATCTTTCGATTTACACGAAATTTGACACAGGGTAACGAATTAGGCCCAGAATGATGTGTGTTAAGTTTCCTGAAAATCGGTTCAGATTTAAATATAGCTTCTATATCTGAAAAAATTAAAAATTTAGTATAGCTTGCAGAATGACATGTTTATGGATCCAATTTCATTTTACTGGTACTGCGACGTCTATTAGGATTCATTTGTTGAATATACCGGAAGTGGTGAAGGGTGTCGCATAGTCGCCCCGTCTGTCTTTACTACATTCCTTACAGGGTTTTCTTTGATTCGCAATGACTGTGAACTAAAAACGAAATATAGTAAAGGTGATAAGTATCGATAGGGTCTAGGGAGGAGGAGGAGGTGGAGGTGGCTATATAGCTGTTAGAATATATGTGTACGTACATATATATGTGTAGGTGTGAAATTTCATTGAAAGGTATCACTCTAAACAGAACTAAAAAAATTAAAACCTTAAATACGAGAAAAAAGTTTTATATATAACCACCTATAAAGTTATATATGTATGTGTGTGTGTGTATTTTATTTTTTATATAGATTTTTTTTCAAGCTCCTAAAAGTATACTTTACTTTTGCTTTTTTCCCCCGTCTAATGTTTAAGACTTCTCTTTGTAAACTACCGTTAAGATGAGAAGATGACAAAAAAGATTGGATGTGTGACATCGTTTATATAGACACAGAGCTCCCACTATGCATACATACACACACAGAACTCTAAGGTTTCAAAAGCTTAAATAAACCAGCATTTACCTGGTTAAAAATGGAGAAGAAGAAGCAGCAGAAAAAAACAACAACGACTCGTGCAAATCTTATTTCATTCCCATTCATGACGCATAGTTTTTGTTTTTTTTAACACAAACACACATCCATTCCTACAACTGCTATACAAATAGCACACACATACATCTCCTACACGGCACCTGTACGTACTCACACACACCACCCCACATATCGAATCGATTACGACAATTGCACAAGGTATACAATTGATTGACAAATATCTCTAGATAAAGTTTCAACAATGCGACTAGAGCGAGCAGAAGCAGCAACCATTCCAGGGCGATCGTTATCCTGATGATTGTCGTTACATATATACTTTTTTTAAAGTAGGAACCCTCCGCTTCCGCCACCTCCAAATTTTCCCTAAAAGTTTTTGAGTTATTTTTCCCATCCATTTATCGATCCACCTTTCCCATTTTCCTGGCTGGTAACTTCCTCCACTATTTTTTTTTTTTTTTTTGGAATGCATTTTCTTCGACTAACAGGAATTGAATTGCAATATTCGGGGGGAAAAACTCACTTTTTCTTTTCCCCCCTCCCCCATCCTAAACGAATAAGTGAAATCTTCTTTACTCATAATGGCAGTGAAACAAGACCACAAAAACAGAAGAAGAAGAAGAAAATCAATTTATTTTGTTAGGGAAAAACAAAATTGAAGAGGTCTGAGAGGGAGGGAGCCGCAGCGGGTGTTTCCGCACAGACAATTTTTCAGTTGAAAATAATAACTGGTTTTCATCTTTTTAGCTAACGAAAAATATTAAAAATAAATATTTGAAACATCAAATGGTATTTCTCATCATAGAAATAATGACAAATAGTGGTGCATACTTTTAGGTTATTAATAAAATTGTAGATGGGTTGTTTTTTAAGGAAACACACAAAAAAGAAGGGAAACAAAAATGTAAGGATATACAAGTTTTTTTTTTTTTTGCAAAAGAAAGAGAGTCCATACCCGCTGGAGGTGAGGATTTTTTAAATAATTTTTTCCATGGCCTATCCCAAGGCGCGAAATTGTTAAATCATTTTTGTCTTGAACTACCAAAGGCGTGGAACCTATCTATACAAAGCGTAGATTTTTTAAATCATTTTTTTTCAGAGACCTACACAAGGCGTAGATTTTTTAAATAATTTTTTCCAAGGCCTACGCAAGGCGTAGATTTTTTAAATAATTTTTTCCAAGGCCTACGCAAGGCGTAGATTTTTTAAATCATTTTTTCAGAGGCCTACACAAGGCGTAGATATCTTAAATAATTTTTTCAGAGACCTACACAAGGCGTAGATTTTTTAAATATTTTTTTTCAGAGACCTACACAAGGCGTAGATTTTTCAAATATTTTTTTTAGAGACCTACACAAGGCGTAGATTTTTTAAATAATTTTTTCCAAGGCCTACACAAGGCGTAGATTTTTTAAATAATTTTTTCCAAGGCCTACACAAGGCGTAGATTTTTTAAATAATTTTTTTTTAGAGACCTACACAAGGCGTAGATTTTTTAAATAATTTTTTCCAAGGCCTACACAAGGCGTAGATTTTTTAAATAATTTATTTTTTTCAATGCCTATTTGAAGGCTTTTAAACATCAAATCATACAATTAAATAATTTAATGTACACGATTCTTTGTAATCCCCTAAAGTATGCAACATTTTTACAATCAATCATTTATTTAGTTCACGTCTGGAATGGCCACAAATAAATATTATTTTTATTGTTTTTAATCCGCTTATGGTCAAATATTAACAACAAGAATACGAACAGCAAAAAAATTAAAATCAATTAAAATTAACTAATTATTTATATATTGTTTTTGTTGTTATACCCTTCACCTCACTGTGGTACAGGGTATTATGTCTTTGTGCACATGTTTGTAACAGGCAAAAGGAATCGAGATAGAAACATGGTTTCTTTTGAGAATATGCATAGAATCACTTTCTGGGTCGATTTACCTTTGTCCGTCCGTCCATGTATTTTTTGAACAAAGTACAGGTCGCATTTATTATCCGATTTAGATGAAATTTGACATAGGTCACTTATTTGGCCCAAGGACGAACCATATTGAAATTGGGAAAAAATCGGTTCAGATTTAGATATAGCTCCCATATCAATTTTCGTCCGATTTAATGTAAATGGTGTAACAAAGTCCCTATATATCTTTCGATTTGCTCGAAATTTGGCACAGCGTAATGAATTGGGTCTAGAATGATGTGTGTTAAGTTTCGTGAAAATCGGTTCAGATTTAGATATAGCTCCCATATAAATTTTCGTCCGATTTAATGTAAATGGTGTAGTAAAGACCCTATATATCTTTCGATTTGCACGATATTGTGCATAGCGTAATGAAGTAGGTCTAGAGCCATTGAGGGAGGTCCATTTTGACTACCAATAGACAACACTGGGTGGAAGTTTAATGGACGGTATAAGAGAGTGGTTGTTAATACAGTTTTCGTTTGTAATTCTATGGCCAATTTTAATCGAATTCCGGAGGCATTCGCATTTCGCATTGTTTATAGAAAATTCAAGTGAAATGAAATGTGAAACACATGTGTGAAAAAATGACACAGTTTGTTCATTGTCTATATTAAGGCTTTGGTGCAGGCAAATCCTCCTGTAGAGATAAAGAAGGAAACCTAATGACAGATACAGACAGCTTGCTGAGGATCTGAAAGGAGCATTTTGAGAAACTTCTGGTGTCAAATAGTAGCAGTGAAGTGGATACCCCAGAACTAATAATAAATGACGGTATAGAATGTATACCACATAGCCAAGATGAGGTCAGAATAGCAATCAATCGGCTGTAGAATAATAAAGCAGAAGGTGCCGATGGGTTACAAGCCGAACAATTCAAGACTGTTGGTCAGATGCTGGTAAGGAGCATGCACCAGCTGGCAAGTACAATTTGGCTAGAAGAATGCATGCCCAATGATTGGAACCTCAGCATCCTGGGTCCTGTGCACAAAAAAATGAGACAAGACGATATGTGCCAACTATAGAGGAATAATTCTCCTTCCCATCGCATATAAAGTGCTATCCAGCGTACTGTGTGAACGACTGAAGCCAATGGTCAACATTATTGGACCATACCAATGTGGCTTCAGCCCTGGCAAATCCACCATTGACCAGATTTTTACACTGCGCCAAATCCCAGACCCACGAAAAACACATCGACGCATTTCATCTATTCGTCGACTATAAAGCCGCATTCGACAGCCCTATCCGTTCAGAGGCGTATAAAGCCATGTCTGCGTTTGGTATTCCTGCAAAATTAATTCGGTTATGCAGGTTAACTTTAACTTGCACAAGGTCAGCAGTTATAGTCGGAAAGGACCTCTCAGAGCCCTTTAATACCGAACGAGGATTTAGACAAGGTAATAGTTTGTTGTGTGACCTTTTTAACATCCTGCTGGAAAAGGTCATACGAGAGGCAAAAGTGAACAGAAATGACAGTCTGTACACCAAACAACATATGTTACTCGCCTACGCCGATGACATCGACATAATGGGTCGAACATTACGAGCGGTAACCGCCACCTTTGAACAAATTGAGAAGGAGTCTGCCAAAGTGGGTCTGGCAGTAAACGGCGAGAAAACCAAGCTGATGGTATCAACGCGCAAGCGGTCCAGTAGACTCGGACCAACTGTGGAACTTGAGAACTGCAGCTTCGAGGTGGTCAAAGAGTTTATATACCTTGGTACCGCCATAAACAAAACAAATGACATCTGTTTTGAAATTCGTGTAAGGATAGTGATGGCCAACCGATGCTACTATGGTCTAAGTAAGCAGTTTAGAAACAAGGCCACCTCCCGCCAGACCAAACTCACACTCAACAAGACGCTGATACTACCCGTATATGGATCTGAAGCATGGGTATCTACGCAAGCAGATGAGGCAGCTCTTGGGGTGTTTGAGAGAAAAAATCCTCTGAAAGATCTATGGGCCGATCTGCCAAGTCAAGACAATATCAAGTCAAGACAATATCGCCGAAAATGGTCTTTCTAATTGGAAAAACTGCTCAAAAGACTGATGCGCCTGGAAATCTTTTCTAAGCTCGGCTTATGGAACGAAAGTTCGGTCACAAGCCAGCTAAGTAAGTAATTATATAAGACGTGGATTTTTTAAATATTTGTTTTGGAAAAACTGCGCAAAAGACCGACGCGCCCGGAAATCTTTTCTAAGCTCGGCTTATGGAACGAAAGTTCTGTCACAAGCCAGCTAAGTAAGTAATTATATAAGACGTGAATTTTTTAAATATTTGTTTTTCCAAGCCTATCTTAAGACGTAGATTTTTATACCCTACACAACTATGTTGTCAGGGTATTATAGCTTTGTGCAGCCCCAAAAGTTTGTAACGCCGCGAAATATTGGTCCTAGACCCACCTATAAGTCATATCTCGACTAGCTGAGTCGATCTAGACGATCTGTCCATTATAATTTGTAAACACGATACAGGCCACAGTTATGGACCAATCTTCAAGAAATTTTGCATGTAGGATGGGTTCGGCCCAATGAAGACCCCTATTTTTGGGAAAGATCGGTTAATATTTAGGGGATGAAATGGACCAAATACTAAATTTTTGTCGGGTTTTCTGGTCGCCCCAGAGGCCGCAATAATGGCCTGAACTTCGTGAAATTTTGCATGGAGAAGGGCATCAAACCAAAGAATAAGCATACCTGTTTTGATAAAGATCGGTCAATATTTAGCGGGTCAAATGGACCCTAACTTTTGTGTGAAAAATGACAAGGCGTGAATTTGAAAAAAAATCAGAGCCTATCTTAAGGCGTAGATTTTTTAAATATTTTTTTCAGAGCCTATCTCAAGGCGTGGATTTAAAAAAATCATAGCCTATCTTAAGGCGTGAATATTTTAAATATTTTTTTTTCCAAGACCTATCTGAGGTGGGGAATTTATTAAATAATTGTTTCCGAAACCTCTATGTGTTGGGGATTTTTAAAATTATTTTTTTAAGACCTATCTAAGGGTCGTATTTTTTATATTTTTTTTTTCCTAAACTCACTTTCCTTCTACTAAAACAGTCAATAAATATCACCAGTAAATAAAATCTTTTGTACGTGAATTTAAGCTAGAAAACTTCTTCTACGAAGTGTCTCCTAGGCGAGAACAAACCCAAAAAGAAAATAAAATACCAAAACCATTTCTAACGACAATAGAAGAGTTGAAAAATTGTAACGATTCGGAGTCGTTTTACAATTGACAAATTTATTTTTGTTTGTGTCCTGTACCTCGACCACGTTCATTATTGATTATTGTGGAGAGCGGGATGGTCAAGAGGCTGCAGGTTTGTTTTCCTGTTTGGGTTTTTGGTTTTTTTTTATTTTTTTTTGTCTGTGACTAAGAATTGAGTGAGAATAATGTACTTCAGAAAACAAATTGAAAGTTTCCTTTTTTTCTTACAAGAAAAATTTACGAAGTAAGAAAATATATAGTTTTTTACGATGGATTTTGTTGTTTATGGGGTTCTTCGATTTTTTGCCAATAATCTAGTTGTTGCTAGGACACCACAAAAATGTCCTGTAAGAAATTGTAGTTTATTTTGTCACTGACCAAATGGTAGATTTTTTTTTCTTAGGAGAAAATATACGTGTTAGGAGCAGGAGAATATTTCAAGGAGTGTGAGAGTGTGTGGGTAAGGAAATAAATTTTATCGGGAATTGTTTCCATTAATAATAATAAAAAAAATACAAAAAATATTTAAAAAAAATTAAAAACATTTTTAAATATCAAATTTCCCAGACAAAAAAAATTCCTAAGTGCCCCAGGACCCGAAATATATAGAGCTTTAAATAAAGAAGTTCATCCTTGCGATTTTTTTTAAATCGAAGTTCCTTTGAAAATTATTAATTCATATGTGTGTTATGAGTACTTACAAAAAGTGTTGCCTACTTTCAGGGGCATTTACAAAAAGTGTTGCCTACTTTCAGGGGCATTTTGTTTTTCTTACATGACAATTTCAAAGCATAACAACCAAGCGGATTACTTTCTTTTTGAACCCAAAATCTCCAACAAAAACAAAGTGGAAAAATTAAACCAAACACAAAATAAACATGGCATTGAGTAACAACAAAAATAAAGAAAAATGGAAAAAAATATTTGCCAAGGGTTCCTCTGTTCTTTGCAGCTGCTGACTGCAGCTGCTCTTTGACAAGGATACTGGCTATCATGGCAAACAGAAGAAGGATATGGCCAAAAGCCAGAGGGCAGCTTTAGTTAACACAATTTCAGTTAATTTATTAACACCCAAAAATGAGAGAGAGAAAAAACAAGAGTTTAAGAAAGTGACTGTCAACGGCAGAAGTTTAGGCAAAGGACTCAAAAAAAAAAAAAAAAAAATAAAAAAATCTCCAAAGAAAGGATAATGAAAAAAAATCATAAAAATTAAATTACAAAGAAAAAAATGATAAGAAAAACCTTTAAAAAAATCGAGAAATTTTTTTTCTTCACTTAATTGAATTTTTTCCTTAAGATTTTTCTCCAAAAAATATTCTTTGATTGAATTTCTCCGGGAACAAAAATTTTCCTTTCTGTTGATTGTAGAAGACAACAATTTGTCCAAGGTTGTTATTTCTGCACATGCATACAAACAAATTGCAAGAACACCATGAAATATCTTGTTGAAAAAAAGTTTTATTAGTTTTATTTATTTAGTTACGACAGTTTTAGCTTGCCGTTAACGAAGCGTTCGGGACGGACTGCCTGGTTGGGAAAAAATAAAAGCCAACACCTAAAGGTATGCTAGGTAAAAGTTATTTAGAAAATAATAAAACTAACAACAATATGGCACCAAAGGCGATTTAAGGGGCAAAGCGACAAGAAAACTATTGCATTCTTTTAGGATACAAAAAAAAAAATATTTAAAAATTCTAGGAATTGTTTTAAATAAATTTTAAAGGCTTTTAAAGTATTTTTCCAAGCCTATCTTAAGGCGTGGATTTTTTTTTTAATATTTTTTTCCACGGCCTAAATGCGTGGATTTATTAAGGAATATTTTTTCAAGAACCTGGATTTATTAAAGAATATTTTTTCAAGGACCTATATAAGGCATGGATTTATTAAGGAATATTTTCGGAAAGACCTATATGAGGCGTGGATTTATTTAAAGAATATTTTTTCAAGGGTCCGTCCATACAAGGCGTGGATTTATTAAAGAATATTTTTTCAAGGGTCCGTCCATACAAGGCGTGGATTTATTAAAGAATATTTTTTCAAGGGTCCGTCCATACAAGGCGTGGATTTATTAAAGAATATTTTTTCAAGGGTCCGTCCATACAAGGCGTGGATTTATTAAAGAATATTTTTTCAAGGGTCCGTCCATACAAGGCGTGGATTTATTAAAGAATATTTTTTCAAGGGTCCGTCCATACAAGGCGTGGATTTATTAAAGAATATTTTTTCAAGGGTCCGTCCATACAAGGCGTGGATTTATTAAAGAATATTTTTTCAAGGGTCCGTCCATACAAGGCGTGGATTTATTAAAGAATATTTTTTCAAGGGTCCGTCCATACAAGGCGTGGATTTATTAAAGAAAATTTTTTCAAGGGTCCGTCCATACAAGGCGTGGATTTATTAAAGAATATTTTTTCAAGGGTCCGTCCATACAAGGCGTGGATTTATTAAAGAATATTTTTTCAAGGACCTGGATTTATTAAAGAACACTTTTTTCTATGACCTATATAAGGCGTGGATTTATTAAAGTACATATATGAATTATTAAAAAAATTCCTGCCTACTTTTTGGCTTCCACGAAAAAAAAAAACGTAAAACCTCTTTAGCTTTACCTTAAGGCCTCCTTGTGAGGAGATAACACGTGCGACTGTTTTTTTTAATATGATAAATTATTTGCATTTATTTACATGGCAACATGTGTAAGACCACATTGGTTGCCTATCACTTTTTCTTTCTTTTTTCTCATCACAAGTAATTTTTTTCGGCACAGTAATTTGCCATAAACAACAATGATTTGAATCTGCTATGGTGTTAATTTTTTGTCATGTATGCACGCTGCTTTGTTATAGAGATAATGTCACAATTTGAAATTATTTTGAATGTTGTAATCATTTTTTATTACTTCCCAAAGAAGACTACGAGAAAAAAACACCAAAATCATGTCACACGCCTTAGGGGTATGCTACAAACAAAAACCGAAAACATATGGTTATGGCTTATTACCACATACGAAATAATTGCTGATGAAATTGTTATAGGAAATAGACACATCGGAGAGAAATTTAAAAGAATTGAAAGATATAAAGTATACTTTTAGGGTGCATTATAACAGTTTGTGAGGTATACTTTTAGGAAGTTCATTTTATATAATTATATAATTTATTATATAATTTTTTAAATATTTTTTTCAAGGGCTGTATGAGGCGTGGATTTTTTAAATAATTTTTTTCAAGGGCTATATGAGGCGTGGATTTTTTAAATAATTTTTTCCAAGGCCTACATGAAGTGCAGATTTTTTAAGTGATTTTTTCCAAGGCCTACATAAGGCGTGGATTTTTTAAATAATTTTTTCCAAGGCCTACATAAGGCGTGGATTTTTTAAATAATTTTTTCCAAGGCCTACATAAGGCGTGGATTTTTTAAATAATTTTTTCCAAGGCCTACATAAGGCGTGGATTTTTTAAATAATTTTTTCCAAGGCCTACATAAGGCGTGGATTTTTTAAATAATTTTTTCCAAGGCCTACATAAGGCGTGGATTTTTTAAATAATTTTTTTCAAGGGCTGTATGAGGCGTGGATTTTTTAAATAATTTTTTTCAAGGGCTGTATGAGGCGTGGATTTTTTAAATAATTTTTTTCAAGGGCTGTATGAGGCGTGGATTTTTTAAATAATTTTTTTCAAAGTAGACAAGTCAAAACAAAATAAAATTCCATACGTATGTTATTATCCTGAAACTTTCACATTATTTTTAACAAAAAAAAATTTTGCGAATACATCAGAAATTCCTTAGAAGAAAATTAATACCATGTAAGCAAAATTGTTGGTATTTTTATAAAATATTACAAGAATAAAGGAAAAAAATATATTTTTCAACAAATCCAAATCCATTTTACCCAACTAATATCCTAAGCAAGTCAGTTCGAGGAGTAAAAACTGCATACACAAACAGTGGTTTGGTGTAATGCAAAGAAGCAAAGGATTTATATTTTTTTCTGTGATTTCTAAGTCGTCTACGTCTTTGTAATATTATCCCTCAAAAAACTAACCTTTTTTGGATTTAAAAAACAACAGCAAAAAGAGAACATAAAAACGATGGCAAATCGAAGAAACAAAAAAACCTAATAGTCCATTAGTAAATTTTCCATAAATATCTGTATGGCTAAAGTTAAGCAGGATTATGTTTAAGAGATACCAGAAGAAGAAGAAAAAAAACTAGAAAATAATACCTTAACATTTTTGTACAAGTGGATCCTATAAGTATGCTTTAAAAAATGCAAAGCACCCAAAAAAAGGAACAACAACAATAACTAGCAATATTATATTTCAGTTACTATTGGCATTTTCTGCAATGGCATGAATATGCATGCAGTTCGGGGGTTTTTTTTTTTTGTAATGTATATAGAAGTTGTAGTCGTCCAGCCTTAAAGTATGCAATGTTAAATTCATGCTGTGAATGTTAATGGTGTTAACTCAATGAACTTCAATCGAACGAATGTGATGTGCTGTTATGGTGGTGGTTGTTAACATCGGCTCAGCAGGAGATGAAAGTTCATTCACAAAAAAAAAAAAAAAAATCAAATACCATGAAAAGAAAATTTCTTATCCAATGAAACCAAATTGGGTTCATTTATAAAAGAGGGAGAGAAAATATTTTTTCAGAGGCTTACGTGAGTTGGGGATTTTTTTTCCAAGGCCCATATAAGGCGGGGATTTTTTAAATAATTTTCCGTGACCTATACAAGGCGTAGATTTTTTTTAGATAATCTTTTCAAGGCCCATATAAGGCGTGGATTTTTTTTTAAATAATTTTTTCCAACATCTATAAAAGGCGTGGATTTTTTTTATAATAATTTTTTCCAACATCTATATAAGGCGTGGATTATTTAAATAATTTTTTCCAACATCTATAAAAGGCGTGGATTTTTTTAAATATTTTTTTCCAACATCTATAAAAGACGTGGATTTTTTTTAAATAATTTTTCCAACATCTATAAAAGGCGTGGATTTTTTTTAAATAATTTTTTCCAACATCTATAAAAGGCGTGGATTATTTTTTTTTCAACATCTATAAAAGGCGTGGATTATTTAAATAATTTTTTCCAACATCTATAAAAGGCGTGGATTTTTTTAAATAATTTTTTCCAACATCTATAAAAGGCGTGGATTTTTTTTATAATAATTTTTTCCAACATCTATAAAAAGCGTGGATTTTTTTTAAAAATTTTTTTCCAACATCTATAAAAGTCGTGGATTTTTTTTTAAATATTTTTTTCCAACATCTATAAAAGGCGTGGATTATTTAAATAATTTTTTCCAACATCTATAAAAGGCGTGGATTATTTAAATAATTTTTTCCAACATCTATAAAAGGCGTGGATTATTTAAATAATTTTTTCCAACATCTATAAAAGGCGTGGATTATTTAAATAATTTTTTCCAACATCTATAAAAGGCGTGGATTTTTTTTTAAATAATTTTTTTTAACATCTATAAAAGGCGTGGATTTTTTTAAATAATTTGTTCCAACATCTCTATATTGCGTGGATTATTTAAATAATTTTTTCCAACATCTATAAAAGGCGTGGATTTTTTTTTAAATAATTTTTCCAGCATCTATAAAAGGCTTGGATTTTTTTTAAATAATTTTTTTCCAACATCTATAA
>NW_026873257.1:0-14734 GCF_032173495.1 Musca vetustissima
TGGGTTGCGGCAGGGCGAAAATAAAATTTACCTACCAGATTGTAGACATTCTCTCATTAAATTTAGCTGGCATTTTTCACCTTAGCCGAAAAGAATTTGTTAGTGAACAGCGTTACCGAGCTTTCAAAAAAGCACAAGAGTTACGACTCTGTCATTTTGATTCTTACGCCTTGAACAATCAAGTTCAGCTCAATTTTTTCCCCCAAACGTTCGGATATTATAACAAAATTTGACGATACGTTTGCCTTTATTTAACTTGTGTAAGTTTTTTTTCTTGAAAAGTGAAATACTGTCATAGTTAATATTTATACCCTTCATCACTGTGGTACAGGTTATTATGTTTTTGTGCAGATGTTTGTAAAAAATTATATATAGCTCCCATATATAGTTTCGCCCGACTTTAGGTAAATAGTCCACTAAAGTCCCTGGAAATCTTTTGATTTGCACACATTTTGGCATAGCGTACTGATTTAAGTCTAGAATGATGTGTGTGTTTCGTAAAAATCGGTCCAGATTTAAATATAGCTCCCATATATATTTTCATCCGATTTAAGGTAATTGGTGCACCAAAGACCCTATATATCTTTCGATTTGCACGAAATTTGGCATAGCGTACTGAATTGCGTCTATAATAATGTGTGCTAAGTTTCATGAAAATCGGTTCCGATTTAGATATAGTTCCCATATATATTTTCGTCCGATTTAAGGTAAATGGTGCACCAAAGTTCTTAAATATATTTTGATTTGCACGAAATTTGGCATAACATATTGAATTGAGTCTAGGGTGATGTCTGCCAAGTTTCGAGAAAATCGGTCCAGATTTAGATATAGCTCCCATATATAGTTTCGTCCGATTTTAGGTAAATGGTGCACCAAAGTCCCTGGAAATCTTTTCATTTGCACGAATTTTGACATAGCGTACTGAATTAAGTCTAGAATGACGTTTGTAAGTTTCCCATATATATTGTCGTCCGAGTTTATGTAATTGGTGCACCAAAGTCCCTATATATCTTTCGATTGACTCGAATTTTGGTATAGGGTACTGAATTAAGTCTAGAATGATGTTGCTAAGCTTCGTGAAAATATCCATAGCTAGGCGAATTGACACAAGATACTGAAATAATATAAATTAGTCTCTGGCTAGTTTCCCTGAAATCTGTTCAGATATAGATATATAACAAAAACGCGACGTCTGTTAGGATACATATGTACAATATACCCAAAGTGGTGAAGGGTATCATATAGTCGGCCCAGTCCGACTTTACCACTTTCCTTACTGGTTTTTATACCCTTCACCACACTGTGGTACAGGGTATTATGTCATTGAGCATAAGTTTGTAACAGGTAAAAGGAATCGAGATAGACCCATGTTTCCTTTTGAGAATATGCATAGAATCACTTTTTGAGTCGATTTACGCATGTCCGTCTGTCCGTCCCTCCAAGTATATATGTTAACAAAGTACAGGCCGCATATATCATCCGATTTGGATGAAATTTGGCACAGTTCACTTATTTGGCCCAATGACGAACCCTGTTGACATTTGAGAAAATCGGTTCAGATTTAGATAAAGCTCCCATATATAGTTTCGTCCGATTTTATGTGAATGATGCACCAAACTTTCAAACTTTTGTCCGATATATATATATGATGCACCAAACTCACAATATATGTCCGATTGGTACAAAATTCTGCACAGAGAGAGGTTTTAGACACGCCGAAGTGGCAGTTTTATTTCTCATTTGGTTAGACACTTTTTTGTCATAATTGTGCGAATATGTTCATTATTTATGTATAGTCACATATATCTATACCTTAATTTTTTAATGAGTATTTGAAATTTCCAACCAAATTGTTACCAAATTGTTATCAATTGTTAACAGCGCCCTCGCACACACACATAAATTCCCCTTGCAATGATAAATGAAAGTATTTTTTCTTCTTTAAAGCAATGGATTGTAAATAATTAATCTTCACATAAGCTTCTTATTTTTTACTACTTTCATTTTACCTTCAATTCAAAAATATCCACTTGAGAATATCTATGTGTGTGTGTGGTAGTAGTAGTTTTGTAATATGGCATTGTTAACATCCGTATACGGATATCCTTATGGAAGAGATTATTTCATTCATCTCTCGAGAAAGAAAGGTTTATTATTTCGAAAATGTTTAAAAACCGAGAAAGTTAATTTTGTGTGTGCTCTTGCTATTGCTGCTGCTGCCACTGCTGGCAATTGGGCTCAAATGAAAAAGGAAATGGAGCGGCACACTTTTCTTGTCAGTTAATCCCCTAACAAACTGGGTAATATCCCAATGCGGTATTTTCTCTTCTAACGGAAATAATGGCATCATTTGCACTAACAAATATACCTTAAATCTCTGTCATTCATTTGCTATTCTCATAAGCATGTCGTACATGTATACAAGTGACTGACATGTGTTTGTGTGCGTTTGTATCCGTATGTGAAAATGCTAAAGAGTGAAAGTAGAAAGGCCGCCGTGGGATTTTTAAAATGTTTGGTGTTGTTTTTGCAAATTTAGAAAAAGCTAGAGTTGCTAATTTAGCATGGACACAAAAATGTTTGGTTTCGTACATATATGTATGTTTGTGTATATTATTTCCTGGCGTATAGAAGTATTTACCAACTTAGTATCGCCATACGTTTTCATTGAAGGTATAATTTTCATTTTGTTATAAATTTATTTGATCTCTTTATTGCAAATACTTCAGAAACCACTGTCTATCAATAATATGCTAATGGATCACAAAATTAAGCAGCGTCATTGTATGGACATATCTTTATTTAACATATTCTAGGAAGAAGTTTTTAATCATCCTGAAATACAATTTCTAACTCTTCGTCTACAACTTTCAGAATAATACAGTCATATGGGGGGCGGAAATATTATGCGAAAGAATTTTTACGATTGGAGAATGTCCAATAGACTTAAAAATGTATTAAATAGGACGGGATCTGCATATAAAGGCTACAAATACATTAAATATAACCGGATGACCATTAATGGTAGTGTGTTCGAAACTTTTTTGATGTTTTTATCCAACAATAATCCAAAATATAAAATACCAGCAACGTTGCCCGAACAAGTTCCCAGACTCTTAAAAATAACAAAATATGAAATTATATAAATTTTGATTAAAAATGTGTCCGAAATTTCCAATATACCGAATATTGCGGGGTACCGTTAAAAATGTTTCGATATATCCCATTTTCAATTAGTAGTGTTTAGAAGATGTAAAATGTTTGATAGGTTTTAAATCTTTCAGATTTAAGTTTCATCAAATCGGTTATCCAATTCGCTTAAAATTAAATTCACAAGTTTATATAGTGTTGGTCCTTAGTGGGGGGATGTACCAGAAGGAGAGGAACGACAGATCCCACCTTCGGACTTGATCAAGGCTTGGCAAAGTGACTAAATTGTACAAAGTTTAGTTCAAATCTGACATTCCTTTCGCCCAATATTGAATTAAAAATATTGTTTGGTTCGGCTAATATTGCACATTTTGTCCATTTATGTAGGAGGTACCAGAAGGAGTGGACCAATGGGAAAGGCTTCAGGCTTGATCGGGCTTAGTAAAAAATAAGTCAAAGTGTTTGGTTCGGTTGGACACTTGTAATCGACACCTGACCATTCACAGCGTCGTAGGTGATTAAACAACCGGTGGCTGACGACAATTTTTCAAACTAAATTTTCTGCAGCCAGCTGCACATTTCTCACTCGGTGGGTATGTTAAAAATTAAAATTGTGGTATTTTGATTTGTAAGAACCCTCAAGTAAGAGAAACCACGAAATAGATAACCCCATAATCTATAGAGAACTGTATGGTACTTAACCACTATTCCCTCATTCTCTAGATACAGCATAATATCATGAATCAATGTAACCTTCCGTAACTTATGCATCCTGGCAATTGTTATCCTTTTGCACTTTGTCTTCTCAGGACTATGGCAGGCAAGTCAAGCCTTTTACTTCTACATTGAAAACCCGAAAAGTTTCCTTCAATAAAAATGAAACAATAATATGAGCAATTTCACAACATTAAGAAGTCAAGAATACATTTCAAATAGTTGTGAACAATTTGTTTTAAACCTTTGTTATTTAAAGTTTTTTTGTTTTCATTTTTGCAAGTCAACTTTAAATGCTTTTAAGGAAGTTTTCCTATTTTTCCACATTTTCCGGCTTTTTGTATATTATCACAAATAACCCATACTGTAGCATCCTTATCAACAAGTACACAGAGACACACACATTCACTCACTCGTACGATTCAAAAATGAACGAACTTCTCGGGCAAAAGGTTGCCAGGAAACATAAAACGACTTTTGTACGGAGCCATGATATTTGTCCTTTGTCTCCTTTGCCGTTTAATTAATTGTGGCTCAGCGAGCAAACAATTTAATGTTCTTTTAATTGGTTCGGGATGTTTTACCACCAAAATATTCGACAATTTAATTATACCCTTCACCACACTGTGGTACAGGGTATTATGTCTTTGTGCATATGTTTGTAACAGGCAAAAATAATCGAGATAGACCCATGGTTCCTTTTGAGAATATTCATAGAATCACTTTCTAAGTCGATTTATGCATGTCCGTCCGTCTGTCCGTCCGTCTGTCTGTCTGTCCATGTTAAATTGTAAACAAAGTACAGGTCGCATTTATGATCCAAATTGGATGAAATTTGGCATAGGTCACTTATTCGGCCCAAGGACGATCCCTATTGAAATTGGGAAAAATCGGTTCAGATTTAGATATAGCTCCCATATATATATTTAACCGATTTAATGGAAACGGTCCCTATATATCTTTCGATTTGCACGAAATTTGGTACAGCCTAATCATTTAGGTCTAGAATGATGTCTGCCAAGTTTCGTAAAAATCGGTCCAGATTTAGATATAGCTCCCATATATAGTTTCGTCCGATTTCATGTAAATGGTGCCCCAAAGTCCCTATATATCTTTCGATTTGCACGAAATTTGGCATAACGTACTGAATTGAGCCTAGAATGATGTCTGCCCACTTTCGAGAAAATCGGTCCAGATTTAGATATAGCTCCCATATATAGTTTCGTCCGATTTCTTGTAATTTGTGCATCAAAGTCCCTATATATCTTTCGATTTGCACGAAGTTTGGTACAGCCTAATCACTTAGGTCTAGAATGATGTCTGCCAAGTTTCGTAAAAAACGGTCCAGAGTTAGATATAGCTCCCATATATAGTTTCGTCCGATTTCATGTAAATGGTGCCCCAAAGTCCCTATATATCTTTCGATTTGCTCGAAATTTGGCATAACGTACTGAATTGAGCCTAGAATGATGTCTGCCAAGTTTCGAGAAAATCGGTCCAGATTTAGATATAGCTCCCATATATAGTTTCGTACGATTTCATGTAAATTGTGCCCCAAAGTCCCTATATATTATTCGATTTGAACGAAATTTGGCATGACGTACTGAATTGAGCCTAGAATGATGTATGCCAAGTTTCGAGAAAATCTGTCCAAGTTTAGATATAGCTCCCATATATAGTTTCGTCCGATTTCATGTAAATGGTGCACCAAAGTCCCTATATATCTTTCGATTTGCACGAAATTTGGTACAGCCTAATCACTTAGGTCTAGAATGATGTCTGCCAAGTTTCGAGAAAATCGGTCCAGATTTAGATATAGCTCCCATATATAGTTTCGACCGATTTCATGTAAATGGTGCCCTAAAGTCCCTATATATCTTTTGATTTGCACGAAATTTGCAATAACGTAATGAAATAAGCCTAGAGAGATGTCTGCCAAGTTTCGAGAAAATCGGTCCAGATTTAGATATAGCTCCCATATAAAGTTTCGTACGATTTCATGTAAATGGTGCCCCAAAGTCCCTATATATCTTTCGATTTGCACGAAATCTGGCATAACGTACTGAATTGAGCCTAGAATGAGAAAATCAGTTCAGATTTAGATATAGCTCCCATATATAGTTTCGTCCGATTTGATGTAAATGGTGCACTAAAGTCCCTATATATCTTTCGATTTGCACGAAATTTGGTACAGCCTATTCACTTAGGTCTAGAATGATGTCTGCCAAGTTTCGAGAAAATCGGTCCAGATTTAGACATAGCTCCCATATATAGTTTCGTCCGATTTCATGTAAATGGTGCCCCAAAGTCCCTATATATCTTTTGATTTGCACGGAATTCGGCATAACGTAATGAATTAAGCCTAGAGTGATGTCTGCCAAGTTTCGAGAAAATCGGTCCAGATTTAGATATAGCTCCCATATATAGTTTCGTCCGATTTCATGTAAATGGTGCCCCAAAGTCCCTATATATCTTTCGATGTGCACGAAAGTTGGTACAGCCTAATCACTTAGGTCTAGAATGATGTCTGCCAAGTTTCGAGAAAATCGGTCCAGATTTAGATATAGCTCCCATATATAGTTTCGTCCGATTTCATGTAAATGGTGCACCACAGTCCCTATATATCCTTCGATTTGCACGAAATTTGGTACAGCCTAATCATTTAGGTCTAGAATGATGTCTGCCATGTTTCGTGATAGATTTAGTTTGCTCGGCGTTTATGTGAGAGAGATGAGAGATGCATGCCACTGAGAAGGCAAATATTGATGATAATTATTACGACAGTTGAGGAAATTTTCAAAATTATATATTTGTATAAAGTTTTCGGACAATATCCATCCATGTTTGTTTGTATCAACTTCTGTGAAGATATATCGGAGACCGACTATATGATACCCTTCACCACTTTCGGTATATTCTACATATACATCCTTACAATTACATGACAATGTTCATAGAAGGAACATAGTACAAATTTAACACACATTTTTCTAAGCTTAATTCAGTACGCTACGACAAATTTGGTGCATTATTTACCGTAAATCGGACGAAAATATATATGGGAGCTATATCTAAATCTGAACCGATTTTTCCCAATTTCGGTTCGTCCTTGGGCTGAGCCAAATTTCATCCAATTCGAATCAAAAATGGGACCTGTACTTTGTTTACAATTTAACATGGACAGACGGACGGACGGACATGCATAAATCGACTTAGAAAGTGATTCAATCCATATTCTCAAAAGGAACCATGTGTCTATCTCGTTTCCTTTTGCCTTTTACAAACATATGCACAAAGACATAATAACCTGTACCACAATGTGGTGAACAGTATAAAAAATATCGTTGTATTGCAACCCCATATTATGGTAGAATTTTTAGAATTTCAATCATCTTTTTCACATGGTTTTTACGGTATGTTTTGTCTAGAATTTTTCCAATTTTCCGGGTATTTACCCACTGTAAACAATTGGGAAAATTGTGAAGAAATTTTAAGAGACCATCGTTTCTTCGTTCCGCTAAAAATATCACTAAAAGCATTAGCGAAGACTGGAACATGTCGATTCCTCATCGACCTCAGGAATTATGAAGGTTTTACGGCATATTATGGCTGGACCAAAAACTGAGACCAGCTGACAATTCATAACTTCGTAGATACAAGGAATGGGCAAAAAGCGGTGGACGGCTATTTTCCGAACAACATTTTCGTAAGATATACGGCAATTTTGCACAGCGTACTCAATTAGGGAAGGGTTGCCGAATGTGAAATTTTGTTGAAATCGATTCAAAGTTATTTATAGCTCCCATATATTTTTTCGTCCGATTTTAGGTAAACGGTGCACGAAAAATTGTGCCCAGCGTACTGAATCGAGTACACATTGGCGTATGAAGAGTTTTGATGAAATCGGAGCAGATTTAGATGTAGCTCACATATAAATTTGGTATAAATAGACTATTATTTTTATATATCTCCCGTATATATATATATTTTTTCCTAAAAGTGGTGGACCACCAAATTTTACCCAAAGTACCAAATTGTCTCTAAAATCGCGTTATTGAGTTTTGTTGATGTCGGTGTGGATGCAGATATTACTCCCATATATATTTTCGTTCTATTTCATCCCAATTGTGCACCAATAATTGTAAAATTTTGCTGCAGTATACCGCAAATTTGGTGTTAATTTTGTCCGATTCTTTCGTGGCAAAATCAACAGGCCACCAAGATCATTTGGTTGGACAACATTAGACTTTTTTTATTGGTCTACGCGAAAGAATCCGGTTTATGCAGATATACCTTCAATCCCAGGAAATATGTGTCAAAATTTATTCAAAAGAATCAATGCTTCCAACAGGTCACAGGTCATTTAAATGCTGATGTGTCTCACACATACTTTCAACATTAATGTCCCTATTCAAAACTATACAAGCATTTGTAATTAAATAACGGTTGAAAACGTACCCTTCCAAAAATCGCATTGCTGTAGCAGATTTTTAAGAATTTAAAGAATTAATCTGGAATATTACTTTGCAAAGAACGGTTTAACTATGTATTCTCCCCTTTCGCTTATTCCCCCTGTCAGTATAACAATCCCAAAACGAGCAGTTATAACATTCGAGAGCCAACATTTTTTTTCATTGCTCTTTGCTATAAACGTATGTCATGTTCTCCTCTTTCGTGATCCCCTTTTTATAACAATTAGAGAACGAACTGTTATAATGCTGCGGTAGCCTCAAATGGTGCAGTCTCCACTTTACTCAATGTAGTGAGAAAAGTTGTTGGTATATACTAGAATACCGCATCATATATATGGGCAATATTGCCAATTTTTAACATAGCTGAAGCGGAAGTTCACCCCTTTATAACTCGGGAACTACTAAAGTATATGAAAAAAGTGAATAGTTTTGGGTTAATTGATCTATCGTTGCAAACTGTTCATGATATTGACCTCCAAATTTTATTTTGGTGGAAGCTGTGTCTACTTTAATGTAAAAAATGTGTATAAACAGGCGAACCAGTTTTTTATGTTCTCTATCGATTTGTGACTAAGCCACTCATTGCACGGTCTTCGTGTCAAAATAAAACTAGAAGCCAACAAAATGGGGACTACGCCCCTAATGTATAATTTTTCAAAATTTTAACTGCATCTACCTTTAAATGATGCTGACATTTTGAAGCTCGATTTTGAGTGTTTTTTTTTTTTTTTTTTGAATTTAACTTCTAGCTTTAATACGCAAACAGGAATATCTAAAAATCGATTATAAGATTATAGTAGTCGCGAATCTGCGTAATTTGATATGTATTTTGTGTATGTAGTATGCACCGCTTCAGAGTAATACGCATCCGAAGTTGCGAATTTTGTGCGATCAAATTTCTAAAAACCCTATTTTTCGGGCCAAATTTTTAGATCTGTCAACTGAATGATATGGGTACCCGCGATCAATAAGGTTTTTTACGTTTCGGATAATATAAAATCTTTTTCGTGAAAATCCATCTACTACAACGGCGGGAACTGGTCTTCCAAAAACACGAAATTTGGCAAAAAAATGTTTTTGAAAATATCGCGGATTTATTTGCGTTTTTTGTGGATCATTTCCGCTTCAATAAATGACCTCATACGGATTTTGATCTTTTTCGAAAAGAGAACTTTAAAAACTTCAGCCGAAAGAGAGATGTATCCAATTTATCTCAAAAATAGTGTGAGCTGGCACATCCATGGTTCTCAATGGACCACATTGAAATCGGTATAGATCGATGTATTTTTTTAGGGTGCACACTGAAATCGGATGCGCGTTAATGGCATATGGAGTTTTCGGAAGTTATTCGCGTTTTACGATTTTTTGGGTACTTCAATGTAACGTGCGGCACATCTTAGTCGTCAAATGAAATTTCGCAAAATATATATGGATTGGAAGATAAACTTCAATATTTCTGGAAACCGCATGCGCATCAAATGATTTTGAGAATTACGCGATTTAGACGCAATTTATCTCAAAAATAGTGTGAGCTGGCACATTGAAATTGGTATAGATCGATGTATTTTTTTAGGGTGCACACCGAAATCGGATGCGCGTTAATGCCATATGGAGTTCTCGGAAGTTATTCGCGTTTTACGATTTTTTGGGTACTTCAAAGTAACGTGCGGCACATCTTAGCCGTCAAATAAAATTTCGCAAAATATATATGGATTGGAAGATAAACTTCAATACTTCCTGGAAACCGCATGCGCATCAAATGATTTTGAGAATTACGCGATTTACACGCAATTTAAAATGTATATTTCATAATATTATTTTATTTTAAGATTTATTCCTATTTATAGAATTCTAAGATTTATCGGAAGGGTCTTGATATAATCCGCAAGGCGTATACTTATACACAAAAAGTGATTATACCCTACACAACTATGTTGTCAGGGTATTATAGCTTTGTGCAGCCCCAAAAGTTTGTAACGCCGCGAAATATTGGTCCTAGACCCACCTTTAAGTATACCGATCGTCATATCTCGACTAACTGAGTCGATCTAGACATGTGTGTCCGTCCGTCTGTCCATTATAATTTGTAAACACGATACAGGCCACAGTTATGGACCAATCTTCACGAAATTTTGCATGTAGGATGGGTTCTGGCCAATGAAGACCCCTATTGTTTTTAGGAAAGATCGGTTAATATTTAGGGGGTGAAATGGACCAAATACTAAATTTTTGTCGGTTTTTCGGGTCGCTCCAGAGGCCGCAATTATGGCCCAAACACCGCGAATTTTTGCATGGGGAGGGGATCGGGCCAAAGAATAATCATGCCTGTTTTGATAAAGATCGGTTGATATTTAGCGGGTCAAATGGACCCTAACTTTTGTGTGAAAAATTACAAAATGTGTATTCTATTGCGTATTTATTTACCACTGAAGGACATAGACCCGAGAAGTTGATATTATATCCAGGAGGAGTGGTTGACCTTTAAATTGATACCAATTATATTGTCGTATGTACTCAGATGTGGGAGTTACACTTAAATATTTACAGGTGCTTATGTATTCAGATATTAATTTGTAACCCTTTACCTCACTAGAGGGCGGAAATATAGCGCTGATCGCTTTAAAATGTTCCATGAAGTTCTAGTTATGGTCAAGGATAACGCCTGCAATTTTCGGTGAAGATCAGATAATTATAATGTGATGAAGTTGACCGAAAACTTAATTTTTTGTTTTTTTTTTTCGAGCCGATCTATAGGCTCCAAGGGGAATAAGAAGATCACAACACAAGGGAAGGGAATCTGGACAAGTAATTAGAAGGGCTGTACTGAACATTAGTAATAATTGTCGGCCTCTAGTTGGTCCATATGGTTCAAATATCGCGAAATATTGCCCAAGCTCAGAATATTGATCCACAGAAAGTTAGTTTTTCGTGGAAGTTGTGTAGGGTATCATATGGTCGGCCCCGTCCGACTATACAGCTCCGCTCACTGGTTATTATTATATATGTCAATTTTTCGTCGAAATTCGGGTAAAATAGCAGAATAACCCCAACATTTTTTTCTGGAATTTCTTGTATACAATTAAAAATATCTTGTTTTGTTGTCGCTGTGATTTAGAAACCGCTACACTGACTTGTGTGATTTTGATATAATTTGATTCATTGTGGTGTTTAGATTATGTAGATATTTTTAAATTCATTTTTAGGTGTGTGTATGGCATTTATAGAATGAAAATATTGACGTAATCTCCTATATTTTTATTATTTTTCTCATATTTCGCGAAGATGTGCAACTTTTTCGCGATTATTATAATATATTCATATTCTTATTTTACGGAGGAAGATATATATCAACGTTTTTGGTCAATACAATAAACGGCGTAATTTTAAGACCTTTTTCTTATGCCCAAAACTAAAACCTCGATAACTTTTGC
Source organism: Musca vetustissima (assembly GCF_032173495.1). Classification (NCBI taxonomy): domain Eukaryota; kingdom Metazoa; phylum Arthropoda; class Insecta; order Diptera; family Muscidae; genus Musca; species Musca vetustissima. The sequence continues at coordinate 11,768 of NW_026873257.1, forward strand.
GCGCACCAACCAAAAATTTGATCGCGAACCGTTTCGAAGTCAGAACATTTTTCTCTATATGTGTACCGAAAATCATTGATGTGCCACAAAAACAAAAAAACTGATTTTTTGAAAATGGAATATTAAAAAATTGGCAATATTGCCCATATATTGTTTCCAAAAAAGCTAAATTACAAAATTAATTGAAACAATAATTAGCTTCTGCCTGTTGCTAAGGGCAATGCTGAAAGTTAAAAATCCTGATCGCTCTCTTCTATTCAGACCGTCGACAACACCAGTTATTCAGTTCTCTAAAGAAATCTGACTTTATCACAAGTAACAAAAAACTTTACATTGTCGTACAATGTAGAAACTCAAATAACTGTGATAAACTTAAAACACAAAAACCTTAAATTGATAATAAAATAATCAAAAATTAAAAAAAAAGAAATTAGGAATTGGAAAACCGAGAGAGTTGGAAAACTAAGAGACTTTTCCTAGTGAAAAACAACCGGTTGGACCAGACAATTTTCCAGTTTGGAGACATACCTTTTTCCTGCCTTTTCCGCAATTCAAAGTACTTAAAAACCAGCTGGATGAATCTTCTGGCAAATATATGGTGGAAAAAATGGGAAAATGTGGTTGAAAGGTACAGTTTAACGATGATAATCTGATTGATAACCCAAAATATGTCTCCGCCAGAAATATTACATCAAGAAAATTGTTTATAAAAAGACAACTAAATTTGTAAACATGTTCAAAAAAAAAAAATTAAAGATATAACCATTCTGGTCGTAATTATACCCTACACAACTATGTTGTCAGGGTATTATAGCTTTGTGCAGCCCCAAAAGTTTGTAACGCCGCGAAATATTGGTCCAGACCCACCTTTAAGTATACCGATCGTCATATCTCGACTAGCTGAGTCGATCTAGACATGTGTGTCCGTCCGTCCGTCCGTCCGTCTGTCCATTATAATTTGTAAACACGATACAGGCCACAGATGTGGACCAATCTTCACGAAATTTTGCATGTAGGATGGGTTCTGGCCAATGAAGACTCCTATTGTTTTTAGGAAAGATCGGTTAATATTTAGGGGATGAAATGGACCAAATACTAAATTTTTGTCGGTTTTTCTGGTCGCTCCAGAGGCCGCAGTTATGGTCCGAACATCGTGAATTTTTGCCTGGAGAAGGGGATCGGGCCAAAGAATAAGCATGCCAGTTTTGATAAAGATCGGTCAATATTTAGCGGGTCAAATTGACCCTGCCTTTTGTGTGAAAAATGACAAAATTTTTATTCTATAGCGTATATATTTACCGCTGAAGGACATAGACCCGAAAAGTTTATATTATATCCAAGAGGAGTGGTTGACCTTTAAATTAATACCAATTATTTTGTTGTATGTGCTCGGATGTGGGAGTTACACCTAAATATTTACAGGTATCTCCGTATTCGTATATTATTTTGTAACCCATTATCACTCTACAGACGGGAACTATAGCGCTGATCGCTTTGAAATGTTCCTTGAGGTTCCAGTTATGGTCAAGGACAACGCCTATAAATTCGGTGATGATCAGATATATAATTTTGGGATGAATTGGACCGAAAACTTAATTTTTTGTGTTATTTTCGAGTCGATCTATAGGCCAGTGTGAGGAAGAGGCGCTGTTTACATCTAATCGAACAAATTGTTTATAAATATTGCCCAGACTCGGAGTAAACATCCGCAGAAAATTTTAATTCCGTGGTAGTTGTGTAGGGTATCGTATGGTCGGCCCCGTCCGACTATACTGCTCCGCTCACTGGTTAAATTATTGCTTAATTTCTTTCAAAATTTCAACTTGTATAATGTTACATTTTAATAATTTTTTTATAATTTTGATTGGATTCTTAGCTAATAAGTAATTAAATGCTGAAATTGTACAATATTTTTTTTATAACTTGCATGTTTGATTTTATCGTAGTAAATTCTTTATTATGCACGATTTCCACCGTGATTAAATATCCTTTTAATACAAAGAAGATTTCGCCTACATCACATTAAATATATATATATATATATATATTTTGTCAACAAAAAGGTTACATAACCTGTAATGTTTATTCCAGCGTTTGGACTTAATCCAACTTCGCATCAGTTGAGTAAGTAAGCAATTAACATGCAGATTATATAAATTATATTAATTTTGTCAGTTCGCTTTGTACTCTCGTTTGCAATAGACGTACCTCTTCAGTATCTCGGATGTTAAATAACACATTTATTGTTGAAGTGGTTATTGTGTTTTCGACTTTTATTCAAGTGAACGTATTAAAAATAAAGAAAAGAAATACGTAAAAATTCCAAAAAGAACATTCACGCATTATGATTTAGACGAAATGTCTACATCAAAGCATAGAAAAACATTCTCTAAGGCGAGTAATATTTATTTGCCTTTACAAGCTCTTGATGATACTGATCATGATGATGAGAACTATGTCGAAATTGACGACTGCTCTCCTGAAAAGAAACCAGCGTTACCCCCGATCAAAGTATTGGGTCAATCTGTGCGCAAAATACAAGATCTTCTTGGAAGAGAAAACATTTTGGATTATTTTATTAAAAAAATATCAATCGGCGTTAAACTAACATGTGAAACATTAGATACGCATGACAAAATAAAAAGTATTCTCTCACTGAGTAAATTTCAGTTCTTTTCACACGGCAAAAGAGATGATAAAAAATTCAAAGTTGTGCTGTACGGTCTGGACGGCCGATCACCAGAGGATGTTAAAACCGCTCTCATTAATTTGGGATATAAATGTTGCGAAGTTAAAGCTATTGTCAAAGCACGTGGTGCCTTCGAAGATACTATATTTGTTGTTTACTTCGAGAGAGGTACGGTTAGTCTCAAAGACTTACGCCAAAGAGTTAAGTCTCTCTTCAGAGTAATGATTAAGTGGGACTATCAACGGAGAACCAAAAACAAAGTGATACAATGTCATAGA
>NW_026873258.1:0-14365 GCF_032173495.1 Musca vetustissima
TCACAGCTATTATTTGATACCAGAAGTTGTTCAAAATTCCCAATACGCTGTCTGTATCTGTCACCAGGATTCCTTCTTCATCTCTACAGGAGGATGTGCCTGCACCAAAACCATCGGTTTGGTGTTGTACTCGTTGGTAAAATTTCCGGACTTCATTCTGACTCCTGAACATCTCGTTTTGCTCACGCTCACGTTTTTCTTGCTCTTTCTTCTTTTTTCTGAAAATACGTTTCTCCTCTCTCCTTTTCTCCTTATAATTCTCCATCACATTACGTGTTCCTACTGTCTGCAGGGTTGGCCTATACGTTGCGTTTTTCACATCAGTAGTATTACGACACTCCTACGTACCATGAGTTTCTTGGTGGTGGTTTTTGGTACCCAAGTGTTGCTGCAGTTTGTAGGGAGTGGGCCTTTGTGCTTCTATGCTATTCTCGGGACAAGAAGTGCTTTCGCCAAGCAGGTGGGTAAGTTGAGCGGAGTAGGCATCGGCTATCTGTTGTGTTTGCGACTTTTCGCCGTCGAGTTTCCGAGTTGTGTTAGATCGCACCTTTGGTGCAACATTAAGACGAGTGCGAACCTTGGCTGTTACGAGGTAGTGGTCCGAATCTATATTCCCTCCTCGGATCGATCGAACGTCTAATACACTGGATGAATGCCTGCCGTCTATCACAACATGATCAATTTGATTTCTCGTTGCTTGATCAGGAGAAATCCAGGTGGACTTGTGTATATCGAGATGCTTGAACCGGGTGTTGCTAACATGATCAATTTGATTTCTCGTTGCTTGATCATGAGAAATCCAGGTGGCCTTGTGTATATCGAGATGATTGAACCGGGTGCTGCTAACTACCATGTTTTTTGCTGCATCGAAGTCAATCAACCTCATGCCATTGTCGGATGTTTCTTCCTGAAGGCTGAATTTTCCGACGGTGGGACCAAAAATATTTTCCTCCCGATTTTTGCATTAAAATCTCCTAGCAGAATTTTAATGTCATGGGCAGGGCAGATGTTTCTTAATGAATGCTGAGCTTTCCGACGGTGCGGCCAAATATATTTTCCCTTCAGATTTTTGCATTAAAATCTCCTAGCAGAGTTTGTGTCATGGCCAGGGCAACGATCATATGCTGTTTCTAGGCGCTCGTAAAATATGTCTTTGGTCTGTTCATCTTTATCTCCGGTCGGAGCATGGGCGCAAAATAAGACTGATGTAGAAGAACTTCGCTTTTATGCGGATTATAGCAATTTGTTCATCTACTGGAGTGAATCTGGAGACGAGGTCTTTTATTCTCCTGTTGACCATAAATCCGTAGCCAAATTCATGTCTCGTTTCATGGCAGCTATAATATGCATGCGTACTCGTCTGATTTACTTTCGCCAGTCCCTTCCCATCGCATTGCCTGTAAGGCAATAATATCGGCTTTGTACATCTTGAGTACATCCGCCAAAGTGAGAACTGTGCCTGTTTTGTACAACGTGCGCACATTCCTAGTGCCAATTCGCAGATCGTGGTCCTTTATACGTTTGCGGGGGTTGTCAACATTTGGGGGGCTTGGTTTTCTTTTTCTTTGCATTTTCATAGTAGGAGGAGTTTTTCGAGTGTGGGCAACTAACTCGACGCCTCAACCCATTTTTTATAGTTCTTATGGGTGAACTCGCGGCACATATCATCTCACTATTTCAACGGGTGATGAAAATAGCTACTCCAGGTGACACCGCGGAGAAGCCGGTGTCCACAATTGAGATGAAAGAGGGACCAAGATAAGCCTGGACTTTGCCTTTTAAAGCCAACCAGAGCAGTTGCTTGGTATCTATTATCCCCCACGCCATCCCCTACGCAAGTTACAAGAAGGAGCGGATTTTTTAAAAATTACTTTTGCAAGTTACAACATGGAGCGGATTTTTTATACCCTACACAACTATGTTGTCAGGGTATTATAGCTTTGTGCAGCCCCAAGAGCTTGTAACGCCGCGAAATATTGGTCCTAGACCCACCTTTAAGTATACCGATCATCATATCTCGACTAGCTGAGTCCATCTAGATATGTGTGTCCGTCCGTCTGTCCATTATAATTTGTAAACATGATACAGGCCACAGTTATGGACCAATCTTCACGAAATTTTGCATGTAGGATTGGTTCTTGCCAACGAAGACCCCTATTGTTTTTGGAAAAGATCGATTAATATTTAGGTGATGAAATGGACCAAAAACTGTAGTTTTGTCGGTTTTTCTGGTCGCTCCAGAGGCCGCAATTGTGGCCCAAACACCGCGAATTTTTGGATTGGGCCAAAGAATAAACATGCCTGTTTTTATAAAGATCGGTCAATATTTAGCGGGTCCTGAGTTTTGTGTGAAAAACTACAAAACTTGTATTGTATGGCGTATATATTTGCCCCTGAATGTCGTAGACCCGAGAAGTTAATAGTATGTTCAAGAGGAGTGGTTGACCTTTGATACCAATTATATGGTCGTATCTATTCGGATGTGGGAGTTACACATAAATATTTACGGTTGCTTACGTACTGAGATATTATTTAGTAACCCATTACCACACTAGAGGGCGGAATTATAGCGTTGACCGCTTTGAGTTTTTCCATGAGATTCACGTTATGGTCAAGGACAACGCCTATAATTTTCGATGATGATCACATAATCATTTTGGAATGAAATGGACCGAAAACATAATTTTTTGTGTTTTTTTTTCGAGGCCACAATTGAAAGCCGAACATCACAACACAACACACGGTGAAGGGAATATTGCATCGGCCCCGTCCGACTATACTGCTCCGCTCACTGGTTTCAAAATTATTTTTGGAAGTTAAAACAAGGCTTGGATTTTTTTTTTAATTATTTTTGGAAGTTACAACAAGGATCGGATTTTTTTAAAAATTATTTTTGTTTGATTTGGAAAGGCAAGGATTTTTTTTAAAAGATGTTACCATACTCACAGTTTTTTTTTTTAAATAAATTAGTACACCAAATTTTCGGTTATATGTAATTTTTGTTTTATTATTTCGAAATGCTATGGAAAAGCCCATATTCTCTAGAATGTATTTATTCTTCTTTTTGGTCAATTTAAAATTAAAATTATTATATGGTTTATGCTTTCTCTCTTTTTGCTTATTGCTGATGTGTTTTTCATTTCTCTTACTCTCGCTCATTCGTTTTTTTCGTCTTTCGTTTTGCTCATACTTTTTTTGCTATTATCGTCATTCAATGTTAACAAATTTTAATACTTTAAAACTTATGTTTGAGTGAGTTTGTTTGTTTGTATATGTGTATGTGTGTGTATTATTGTATAACGCTAGATTACTATACTCAAATATGTATATATTTGATGATTGTACAATTAGACCTACACAGCTACTCACAAATAGATTATAAATAACTTTATATGCTATGTGTGTGTGTGTATGTCCTTTTTTTCGTTTATGGGAGTGTGTGTGTGTGTGTGATGTGTTGTTGTGTTTGTTTCTGTATTAAAACAAATGCACTCGGCCATTAATGCCAAAACAGAGATGCAGTTTCAATTTGATTTTTTGTTGTTGCTGTTGCCATTCGATTTTAATTTTTTTTTGGGTTGTGTGTGTGTGTCTGTGTAGTTGTGTTTTCGTGTGTGTGTGTGTGAAAACGTTTTTATACGTTAATGGAATTCCTGGCCAAAAGACCTTAAATAATATATTTTTGTTTTTGCTGTTTTTATTTTATTTTTTTAAATAATATTTCTATATATATGTTTTTATTTGTATGTATATATAAATATGTTTCGTTTTTTTCAATGTGCCATGTATATATAAATAAATAACTATTTCTGTTTTTTTTTTCGCTGTATGTATAAGTTGTATATCTATATATGCGAATTTTGTATATTCAAATAAATATTTAAATATATGTTTGTATATATATAGATGAATGTATATTTCATAGGCAATAAATATTAAAATACTGTAAATACTTATTTCGTTCGTGTCATCGTCATATATGATATAATGTACATTTGTCATTTTGATTTTTAGCCATAATGCACACACACCGACACACCTGTCAGTGTGTGTGTTTGTGGATATTTGTGAATTAAAATCACTGTCGTTGTTTTGTCGGTTATTTTGGTCTATAAAATGTGTGTGTATTCTTTTTTATTATATAATATACATTTTTCGTATATTAAAAAAAATATGTGAGTGCATGTTTCACATTTTTGTGTAGAACAGACATTTTTTGGCATTGTTGGGATGTACAGTGAAACCTTCCTTTGGTGGACATGTTCAAAATCTATGCCAATTAATAATTTGAATACATTTTCTCTTATCAAAATAATACTCCTTTTTAAAAATTTCTTGAAATTTTCCACCCATATTTTTATAAAATATTTTGCTTTTAGAGAGGTTCCACTGCATAACAAAAAAATTTGTAATGAATATTCATATGAGGCATTACACATTGATTGATTAATTTTCAATTACAAAATAATAATGCATCTTTTTTGATTGATTACATCAAGTAATAGCTCAACATAAAAAACAACAAAACCACAATTTAATTTGTCAAAAATGTGATGCTCGTCATTAAACATTAAATAAAATTGGTAACCATGAAGTGCCTTTTTTGTTATATGGAGTACTTTTTTTATTATTACCTTTCTGCTGGGGTTTCTATAACCAACAAAAAATTAATTTGTTAAAAAAAAAATAATGGATATTAAAGCTGCAGATAAACACCATGAAAAAACCTGGTTCTAGCTGGTTGTGTCCTAGCTGCAATGGAAAAAATATTGAACAGATTAAAATCTGAATCGATTTAAACTTAATTTAATTAACTTCACATCTAATATATAATGAGTGTAATACAATTTTATGGAAGTGGAAATTGTGGAATGGAGTTTAAAAAATATGCAGTAAAAAAAACTATATCGAAATAGAAACATGTGTTGTCCTTAATTTTTATTATGAAATAATATTAATATCGACTTTGTAGTAACGAGTGTTTATAGGCATCTGACTTTTAAAACATATTTGAAGATTAAAAAAAAACGTTTGAAGATTAAAAAAAACGTTTATTTATTATTACAGAAATGTTTTTCTTCTCGCTGGAAGGCATGATTTAACCTCATTGGAACACCGAAAACCAAAAAGAAAAAGTACATGGATGGCCTCGACATGAAAGTGCCTCATCAAAATATTGATTTAAGACCCCACATTTCTTTGGACCAAATCCGTTTCAGACAATTTGGTTTACAAATGATTTACAAATGTCAGTTCGTCTGTCGCCGGTCAGTGCCCACGATAATTCTCGAAGGGAATAACAAACTTCATACAAATTTTGCACATCGTAATATTTCTTCCAAATTTAGTTTAAGTTCAAAGACGGGGAATATCGGTCCACTCTTTCTGGTACCTCCCACACAAACTGGTCAAAATTGTACTAAAAATTAAACGGACTATCCGATTTTAATTGTACTACCTGCTATCTTTACCAAGCCTAGTCCAAGTAGAACGATTGAAACCATTGGTCCTTCTTGTACCTCCCCCACAAAGGGTCAACATTTTTAATATTTATAAATCCAATATTAGGCGAATAGAATGTCCGATTTGAAGCAAAAATTGAACAACCTATTATCATTACCAAGCCTAGATCAAGTTCGAAGATGGGACCCGTCGGTCATCTCCTTCTGGTGCCTCCTCAATACTATATAAACATGTTATTTGAAGCGAATTGAATAACCGATTTGATCTACATTAAATCTAAAACCTCTTTGATAAAAATCTTATATACAACGAATAATAAAACCTGTTTGTAACTCCGAAAACCTCCGCAAACCATAAGCTGAGGGTGTATGTCTATCGGCAACACTGACTGACACTTTTTTACTTGGTAAAATTGACTTTGACTAACATAGCATGCTGATTATAAATTTGGAGGACATTGGAATTGGATGCAATTTGGTATTGTGGGTTAGAATTGTGTGGGACATAATAGAACTGTGTTTGGAACCGCAACATGGGGTCTATGTTGAATACATCGAAAATTGTGGCCAAGAACTAAAAATTAAAATTACACCCACTTAGATGGAAGGGGTGGAAAAACCATAAAAACCTTTATTTGGAGGCTACATCAACACCTGGGGGCTGATGCTGAGAGTCGATATCGAAATAATTGCGTATCGCAATTAATTCCGATCGTTCGTAATTTTCTAACTTTGTGAGTCGACACGTATAGTGTTGTAAAATAAATGCAAAATACCTTAAAACAACACTGTATAAAAGCTTATATAAACCAAAGGTTTATTAAATAAGTTGTAAGTCAAGGCCTATATAAGGTCGGCCAGTAAGCACAGGTGAGTATAAAGTTTGTTGTCAAATCATATTTTGAAACATATATGTACATAAATACAAAATTATGTTAGGCGTCAAAACGAAAATATTAATATTTTGTCAACATTCAATTAAATTTCAATTTATATCGCCTTTGCGAAACACATTTGGACTATTTCAAGAGTTTAAAGAAGATGTTCAAGTAAATTATCGTACAAATTATAAATTGTGTTGCGTTTAGGCTGTGTTTTTTATTTAAAGACGAAACAATTGGTTTTCGCCTCGTCAAAAAAAATTGACGTTAAACTTAAGTTTTATATGAATTCGCATACTGGCCGACCTTATATAGGCCTTGGAGTAAGTGACAATCATATTGTTTTAAACTTTTTTCTGTATTGTTTTAAACAATTAATTACGATATACAAACCGTGCAAAAAAAACTAAGGGAACTGATGAGGATCAGTGGCGTGATCCGAAACTATAGTCTTCCTTGCCTTACCCCTCGGCAAACAATGTCATACATTCCCCACTAATAAATAGTTGTTTTTTATAAAGACAACAAACTGGGATTCCGCTTAACTATTTTACAAAAACAAAATACAAATGGTATCCCAAATAAACCGCCAACACTACTGAAGATAAAGAAAATGGTTATGACTGATTTCATTACATTACCAGTTAGAATTTCTTAATCGGTTTTGCCCAAAGTTATACTAAAACACCTTTATGAATGATAGGGGAGAGGGGGCACCTTTGAACAGCGCTTTAAAAAACTTGGTTTAAATTTTTTTCGACCCGCAACCAAATTTTGTTATATTCCAATCTTGTTCTTTATCTGCGTAACCCACTTTGGCTAGTTTTTCCAGTTGTCGGCAAAATTTATATAAGTGACTATGTTTTTTGCGCTGTAATTGTAAACTTATAATTGTTTGGTTGTAAGGGCGCAGGAAGAATTCAGTGATAGTTTTCATTCATTAAACAATTTGTTTGCATTCCAACAATCATTTCACACATAACTAATGTATTTTATTTCATATATATTTCCTACAAAAAAAAGTTATTTTAAATTTCAGTAAAATACCACAGGTGGGGAACCTTTGAACATACACAGTAAACTCCAGTAAAAAACGGAGTTTTTAACTTTTGGCTTCGATTTCTCAAAAATTTCAAATGGGCTAAGATTACGAAATTAGCTGTATTTTTCACCATATAAATTTTTGTTTCTATGTCATTTTATTTTTTAATAAATTTTGATCAGAATTTTTTAATTTTCGAATATTTTTGTATATATTTTTTAATAAATAACACTTTGACTTCGTCCATTAAAACAATAATAAAATATGTATATCAAGCTTAAAGTATGTCATATTTATATAAATTTTAAAGGTTACATATGTACCTATTAGTTAAAACTTATAAAAAACCAAAAATTATAATGTAAAAAATGTTATGAGGCTTGAAAGAAAAAAGTGTTCAAAGGTGCCCCCCTCTCCCCTATATGTCGAGGCTATCCACTTCCGCAAATTATTTAAATTTGGTACAAATAGTATTGTCTTTATTGTTCGTTGCGTATTCGTATTCTATGGTTTGTGATAGATTAGAGATACAAGAATGTATGATTTATGGCAACACTTATACAACACAAGGTCCATATCTGTATTATACGTTTCAGTATTTACAAAATTGCGAAGATTTGAGTGAGGTTTATCGGATCGGTAATATATAATTCTTCCTTGCACTACATGTGTGGGGTATATATATATATCGTCCTAAAGAAAAGAAAAAGCGAATGGTTTGTTTACAGGGTGATTATATCTTCTTATAAAAGACCAATGCACTTTCTTATCAAAAAGCAACAGGTTTTCTTATATGAAAAATAAGCAGTTTTTCACACAGAAAAAACAAAGTATTTTAGGCAAATGACCTAAACATACATTTTTTTAGAAGACCAATATGCCCCACATACAATTTATGGGAACATTCTCAATTTTAATTTTTCAAGATTTTCAATGGGCTTGTAAATCAATATCAATGATTGTAAAGGTTTGTAACTTCGCACATATATATTTGAAGATTTAAAAAAGAAGAAAAATAATTTGTTGTTGTTTTTTGTAATTAAAGAAAAGTCCTTATTTTTGATGGCGGGCATGATAACTCCTCAATTGAACATCGGAATCCGAAAATTCCAACGATGTTAGAAAGACTACATGACTGGCTCTCGTATGAACTAGGATTATTGACTTCGCTCTAAAATTAACAAAATGGCGGACCTTTGAAAAAATATTTTTTGAAAATCGCCGATTTTTTACCAAAACCTAAAATAAAAAATAAGGTAGATCTTCACCGATTGGCTTTATCCTAGTTCATACGATAGCTATACACTCACAGAGAAACGTGTAAAAATTGGAATCGATTGGGTTATTAGTTTTTGAGTTATCGTGCCCGCCATTCGCAAAAGAGAGAAACGCGTTTTAAGTTTGAGAAGCCCTTTAGCCGTCATTTGATGCAGGCACAATAAATCGGCTATATCTTCAAGAGTTCTTGAGATTTTCACTTGAATTTTTGTAGGGACATTCTTGAATTAGTGTAGATTCCCCTTAAGAAGAGGTTAGTAACCTTCTTATGAAATACCAATGGAAAAATATGTTAGTTTATATCAGACGAAAAAGTCTATAAAACCAGTGAACGAATCAGTATAGTCGGACGATATGATTTTATAGAAGACCAATATGTCCCACATATAATTTTAGTAAAGATTGGTAACCTTCATACGAAATACCAATGGAAAAAATGTTAGTTTATATCAGACGAAGAAGTCTATAAAACCAGTGAACGGATCAGTATAGTCGGTCCATATGATACCCTACACAACTACCACTGAGCTTTAAATTTCCGAGCCACAGCAATAGACAACTTTATGTATTTAAGTAAAACTCCAATATCCGAGAACATACAACAATATAGTTGATTTCAATTTCAACGTAACCCACTCCTCTTGAATATACTATCAACGTCTCGGGTTTCTGTCCTTCAGGAGTAAATATATAAGCCATCTGACCCCCTAAATATTGACAGATGGACCATTTCATCACCCTAAATATTAACGGATCAATGTCAAAAACAATAGGGTTTATATTTGGTCCAAACCGAACCTACATGCAAAATTTCGTGGCGATTGGTACATAACATTGGCCTGTATGTGTTTAGAATTTATAATGGACAGACGGACGGACACACATGTCTACATCGATCTTGCTAGTCGAGCTATGACGGTATACTAAAAGGTAGGACCAATATTTCGCGGCGATGCAATCTCTTGGAGCCACACACAGCTACAGTACCCTAACAACACAGTTAAGTAGGGTTGATCTTTTATAAGAAGAATTTGAATATGGCTACTAATTTTTATGTCTTGTGGACTTCTTTTCATGTGAACTTTCCTCATTATTAATGAAATTATAAATTATTTTAAATTAAATTCTAAAACTTTAAAAACAAATTTTCTTTTTTCTCCTATAATTAATTAATTACAATGAACCAATTACACATGAAATATGGTAGTAGTGATTATTGAATTGAACAATTAAATTTTTAGCGCATTCGAAATAATTACTCTAACGACTAATAGATAATGAACCGCGGAATTAGAAATGCAGAATATTAAATTATCCGATACCAATGAACTTCAATAATAAATTCCATAATAAAACAACAACAGCAGCAGCAGCGGGAAGAATTCCCTCGTTGAAAATAATGCAGATTTACAGCAATCAACAGCAACAACAACAAAATCCCCTCCCGTCCCTAATAAAAAAAGCTCATCATTTACTAGAAAACGTGGAGTTGCCTTCTTCATCTCCCACTCGATTTAATTTCACAGTTAGTGAAATAGTGGGGATCAACAAAATATGATTTAATGATGTGTAAATCTAAAAACCACAACTTTTTCGTTTTGCTGTTGTCGTTGTTGTTGCTGTTATTGTTGTTTTCATTTGTATTTAATTTTTTTTCTTTTTCATTTCATTCTGCTGCAAATGCCAGCGTTTGAATATCAATGTGGAAAAAACAATTAAATTACGATACTCTCATCTAAACAATAACATAGGAGGAGGAGCAGCAGCAGGAAAAAAGGGGGTGAGGTGCATTATAATGGGACAAGAATAATGATATGCAAAATGCTTTAGCAGGACAGCCGGCAAGGAAGTGTGCAGGCAAGCAGCCAGGCTATCACAAGTATAACGTACCGTGTGAATGAGTATACTGCACAAATTGTGGAATGTCATTGACACAACCACAACGAGTTGAGGGTATTATAATACGGGTGTGTGTGTGCTCGCTTTGTTTGTATGCGTTTTGTCCTTTATCATGACATTCAATTAAAGTGCATTAGAAAAATAAAACCAAAAGACTTTTTATTGTTTTGCAGCCAGAGTAAATCTATGAATTTAAATGTATTTATTTTAAACTGCAACTACATGCATGTGTATGAGTATGTATGTGTGTTTGTATTTATTTTGGTATTTCAATACTATTTAAATATTTATAATAAACTACACTTGAAGTGAACAAATAATCAAACAATCCACACACACAAAACGAGACAAATGCGGAGAAAAAACAAACGATGAACTAATACTCAGACTACTAAACTCATGTGGCAAAAACACACACACACACACAATAACAGTTAGAAAAATATTTGCATATCTGTATATTCATACTAGTGAATTTTTTTTAGATATGTGGATATATGTATATGTGGGACAGCATGTTGCAATGTAAATTCATTAATATTTTATTATTTTGTAGAGCTATAAAAATAGGTACTTTTGAAAGTACAAAAGCAGAGGGGATGGAAAATGTTTATAAAATATAAAATTTTCGGAATATTTATAGAAATGAAATCGGGTCTTGGATGAACTATTGGGTGCCTATAAACAAAATAATTGGTCTCATACTAGGAGACCTATTGACCTCCTCTAAGAATGCATATTGGTCTGCTATTATAAGGCATATATGCATACATACATAAAATTAATTCTGATATGGCGAACACTTCTGCATAACTCACAAATCCTGTTTTTTGCAGAAAATATGCAATATTTAGTTTATATAAGAAAATAATTGGTAAAAAATAATACCTCCTAGATTTTTTATATAAATACCTCGTTTTCTCCTATACCAAGATGTATTGCTCCTCATTTGGAAAACTTATCGATCTTCTATAAGATGAACTATTGGTCTGTGTTGCCGACAGAGATATAGGGGAGACTGGGGCACCTTCGCAATCGGGGCACATTCGATATTCGCGTTTTCGATATGAAGCTCTCACCGTATAGCACTAGCTTCGATACATAGGTACCGAATATCGGTTGGGGCCGACTATATGATACCCTTCACCACTTTCGATACATACAAGAGATGCTCATACGTACAATATCCTTTAGATAGAATAGACATGACATTGTTGGAGGCCCATTAAAATGGAATCTCAAGAAATTAACAACGTGCAGATATTTGAACTAAATTAAAACAACCCATATACATACTAACCTGTAGTAACTTCAATACCGTAAGCTAAATTTTGTTTCAATCGGAGAACATTGGCTGTATATTGCTCCATTTACATAAAATCAGAAAAATATATGTATTCCAAAAAAACTTCGCATTCATCAATCTGGACCTTACTATGTACTCTGTGCAATATTTTGTCTTGGCAATATTGGCAGTATGGTGAACCATTTACATAAAATTGGACGAAACTATATATATGTATATATATATGGGCAATATTGCCAATTTTTTAATATTCCATTTTCAAAAAATCAGCTTTTTTGTTTTTGTGGCACATCAATGATTTTTGGTACACATATAGAGAAAAATGTTCTGACTCCGAAACCGTTCGCGATCAAATTTTTGGTTGATGCGCGCAAAAGTTATCGAGGTTTTAATTTTGGGCATAAGAAAAAAATCTTAAAATTACGCCGTTTATTATATTGACCAAAAACGTTGATATATATCTTCCTCCGTAAAATAAGAATATGAATATATTATAATAATCGCGAAAAAGTTGTACATCTTCGCGAAATATGAGAAAAATAATAAAAATATAGGAGATTACGTCAATATTTTCATTATATTAAAGACATACACACACCTAAAAATTAATTTAAAAATATCTACATAATCCAAACACCATGGTGAATCAAATGATATCAAAATCACATAAGTCCGTGTAGCGGTTTGTAAATCACAGCGACAACAAAACAAGATATTTTTGAAAAATATTTGTTTTTGGTTGGAAAAAATAATGTCATCATATTTATTTTTTTAATTTTTTATACAAGAAAATTCAGAAAAAAATTTGGGGTTATTCTGCTATTTTACCCAAAATTCGCCGAAAAATTGGCATATATATTAATAATCACTTTTTGTGTGTAAGTATACGCCTTGCGGATTATATCAAGACCCTTCCGATAAATCTTAGAATTCTATAAATAGGAATAAATCTTAAAATAAAATAATATTATGAAATATACATTTTAAATTGCGTGTAAATCGTGTAATTCTCAAAATCATTTGATGCGCATGCGGTTTCCAGGAAGTACTGAAGTTTATCTTCCAATCCATATATATATTTTGCGAAATTTCATTTGACGGCTAAGATGTGCAACACGTTACATTGAAGTACCCAAAAAATCGTAAAACGCGAATAATTTCCGAAAACTCCATATGCCATTAATGCGCATCCGATTTCGGTGTGCACCCTAAAAAAATACATCGATCTATACCGATTTCAATGTAGTCCATTAAGAAACATGGATGTGCCAGCTCACACTATTTTTGAGATAAATTGCGTCTAAATCGCGTAATTCTCAAAATCATTTGATGCGCATGCGGTTTCCAGGAAGTACTGAAGTTTATCTTCCAATCCATATATATTTTGCGAAATTTCATTTGACGGCTAAGATGTGCCGCAAGTTACATTGAAGTACCCAAAAAACCGTAAAATGCGAATAATTTCCGAAAACTCCATATGCCATTAACGCGCATCCGATTTCGGTGTGTATGTTAAAGCATTGCAAAGCATACGACATGTTCGATGTCGAGAATAATGTTGAGTTCGAACACAGAACTGTGATTGTATTGGTACTCTCCCAAAGCGCCCACGGGCGCCTGTTTGGTGAACAGTGATCTATACCGATTTCAATGTGGTCCATTAAGAACCATGGATGTGCCAGCACAATCTATTTTTGAGATAAATTGCGTACATCTCTCTTTCGGCTGAAGGTTTTAAAGTTCTCTTTTCGAAAAAGATCAAAATCCGTATGAGGTCATTTATTGAAGCGGAAATGATACACAGAAAACGCAAATAAATCCGCGATATTTTCAAAAACATTTTTTGCCAAATTTCGTGTTTTTGGAAGGTCAGTTCCCGCCGTTCTAGTAGATGGATTTTCACGAAAAAGATTTTATATCATCCGAAACGCAAAAAACCTTATTAATCGCGGGTACCCATATCATTCAGTTGACAGATCTAAAAATTTGGCCCGAAAAATAGGTTTTTTAGAAATTTGATCGCACAAAATTCGCACCTTCGGATGAATATTACTCTGAAGCTGTGCATACTACATACACAAAATACATATCAAATTACGCAGATTCGCGAGTACAATAATCTTATAATCGATTTTTAGAAAATCCTGTTTGCGTATTAAAGCTAGAAGTAAAATTAGCAGCTTCAAAATGTCAGCATCATTTAAAGGTAGATGCAGTTAAAATTTTGAAAAATGATACATAAGGGGCGTAGTCCCCATTTTGTTGGCTTCTAGTTTTATTTTGACACGAAGACCGTGCAATGAGTGGCTTAGTCACAAATCGATAGAGAACATAAAAAAACTGGTTCGCCTCAACCTGTTTTTACACATTTTTTTACATTAAAGTAGACACAGCTTCCACCAAAATAAAGTTTGGAGGTCAATATCATGAACAGTTTGCAACGACAGATCAATTAACCCAAAACTATTCACTTTTTTTCATATACTTAAGTAGTTTC
>NW_026873259.1:0-14748 GCF_032173495.1 Musca vetustissima
GGAAACGAGATACACACATGGTTCCTTTTGAGAATATGCATAGAATCACTTTCTGAGTCGATTTATGCATGTCCGTCCGTCTGTAGATGTTAAATTGTAAACAAAGTATAGGTCGCATTTATAATCCGATTTGAATGAAATTTGCCACATCTCACTTATTTAGCCCAAGGACGAACCCTATTGAAATTGGAAAAAATCGGTTCAGATTTAGATATAGCTCCCATATATATTTTCGTCCGATTTAAGGTAAATGGGGCACCAAAGTCCCTCTATATCTTTCGATTTGCATGAAGTTTGGCACAGCGTACGGAATTAAGTCTAGAATGATGTGTGCTAAGTTTCGCGAAAATCAGTCCAGATTTAGATATAGCTCCCGTATATATTTTCGTCCGATTTAATGTAAATGGGGCACCAAAGTCCCCATATATCTTTCGATTCACACGAAATTTGACATAAAGTACTGAGTTAGGTCAAGAATGACGTGTGTTAAATTTCCAGAAAATCGGTTCAGTATTAGATACAGCTTCCATATATATTTTCGTCCGATTTAATGTAAATGTAAATCTTTCGATTTGCACGAAATTTGGCACAGCTTAGTGAATTAGGTCTAGAATGATTTGTGTTAATTTTCGTGAAAATCGGTTCAGACTTAGATATAGCTCCCCTATATATTTTCGTCCGATTTAATATAAATGGGTTACCAAAGTCCCCATATATCTTTCGATTTGCATGAAATTTGGCATAGTGTACTGAAATAGATCTATCTGAAAATCGATTTATTTTATATAGCTCCCATAAATATTTTCCTTCGATTTGATGCAAATGGTGCACCAAAGTCAATGTATATCTTTCGATTTGCACGACATTTGGCATAGCGTAATGAATTAGGTCTATAATGATGTGTGTTAAGTTTTGTGAAAATCGGGTGTTCGTTTGATATTTGCTTAAAATTGATTTTCATAATTTTGTCCCATTTCAATAAGCAATCCAAATGAAAAATAAAGAATGGGTTACAGAATGACATGTTTATGGATCCAATTTCATATTAATGGTACTTCAGAAATGCGACGTCTGTTAGTATTCATCTGCTGAATATACCCAAAGTGGTTTTATAATATCTACGTTTTTTGTTCTTACTTTTTTTCTAGCAGCACCATTTATATACTTTTCCAAAACCTCACTATAGTTATGGTCTTATTCATACAACTAAACACCAATGGGTACACATGCACGACTAGTCGTTTATTAGATTTAACTTTTATTCAATTACCTTCGAAAAATGTGCCAGCAACTCCTATTCCGCCCTTTACCCAAATACTATGCCATCAAACAATAGTTTAACAATGACATTAGTAAACCGAATATAATTTTTTCCAAAAATATTTTCTTGAGGCTTTTCTGGTAGTCTGTCCTTATGCCTGTCCTCTACATTGTGTTTTCGG
This sequence comes from Musca vetustissima, assembly GCF_032173495.1. Classification (NCBI taxonomy): domain Eukaryota; kingdom Metazoa; phylum Arthropoda; class Insecta; order Diptera; family Muscidae; genus Musca; species Musca vetustissima. The sequence continues at coordinate 1,443 of NW_026873259.1, forward strand.
GGCAAACGAAACTAGGTTTTGGACAGTCCTTTTGTATGCTTCAGCGGCAACAACAATAAAGGCATTGTCCATTTAGTGGTTGGTGTCCATTGTCGATGTAGACCTATTTGGGCATTTACCGCAGACAAGAAGTTCAAAAGGGCTTGAGGTCTATAAAATGGGTGAAAAACAAACACAACAACTAATACAACAAAATGGCAAAACCACATTTAATACCAATTTACGTAAATCTTGGCTTTTTCGTGTTGAAAATGTTAAACGAAAAGATTGCAGTTTTATGCGAGGGGGTATGATGGAAGTAAGGATGCTAGGCTACGAGATTCAAATGGTAAAAATATTTTTTGAAAAACTATCAAAGGCGTATGATTTAAAGAAATATTAAAGAAAAAACAAAAAAGGGTTTTCAATGTTTTTGGAGCGTGTATATTTCAAAAATATTTTTCAAGAGGATTTTTAAAAAAATATGTTTTTCAGGGACTATTCAAGTGTGGAATTTTAAAAATGGTGATGAGATGACTCCTGATCTCATCACAAATGTGCGACGGGAGAAATTGGAGAAAACAAAAACGCACGGTGTTGACGGTTCCGTGGTTCGAGGTGAACTCATTTTATTTCTAATATTTTCTTAACTCTAAACCTAACAAAATAAATAGAACTACAATGCATTTCAAATACATATATTGAATGTGTAAATAGATTTGGGTTTGGACACATTTATGGTCTTTATTTACGATCACCCAAAAATACACACAGACAACAAATTATGTAAAATGCATTCTTATGCGCGCCGTGTGCAGCAATCTTATCTCTATTTACCAACGCACTATTGACGTTCCACTTGAGACCTGCACACACACCATGCGTAAGAGTCATAAATAACATATTTTATGATCTACATTATAAATAGAATCTTAGAAAACAACTATTTCCATTTGACTACCTGACTCCAAAATGACGTACAGTTCACTAAACTGTACAGACTGCGGGCCTTAAAAGATCCCAATCTTTTAACAAAACATGTATAGATAAAATGTATGAAATTCACAAAATTTTCTTAATACTAACAATCGGTTGAATGTTATATCTTAATTTCTAAAATTTCCAAATATAAAAAAATGTCAAATATAAGTTCTAATTTTAATAGAGATTATAAAATAACCGGAACAGCTTCACTATGCTCCTTTCACCTACGTTATGGCACCCACAACATCCAGCAGCCAGTGGCAGCATGACTCCATCTTCCACCGATGAAAAACTAGGAAAAACCTCTTTCTTAACGGTTTCTTCTCTTCCTTGATGTTATTTCTCTCCTCGTCCATGTTCATGGTTTTGCGGAAATCTTTGAAAACCTTGTCGATAAAAATTCTCCTTGTATAATAGGTGTGGTTCAACATCCTTGCTTTGAATATGGCGGCTTCACCAGTTTCCTTGTTCAGCTCTATTAGCTTATCATCATGACGGAATTGGATATTTATTTGCAAACTACCGTAAGAAGGCGCTAATACAGGAACCTTGTGTTCCAGCGTATTCCTTTTGGCACATTCCTCTTTATTTTCTTTAGTCGACCTTTTACAAACTTCTTTCACGATGTCCTTTTGATCTTTATTTTGAAGTTTTGTGGGTAAGGTCGTTTTTATTTTCGCCGCAACTCGATATGAATTTTTACTCTTATTAGTTTTCAACTCTTTATAGTCATTTTCATCTACGTGCTTTCCTATTTTGGGCAGTGACTCATCTTTATCTATGAGTGCATTTTGGACAGCAGGACAGCCGTCGGTAGCGCCAACCGCTGGACCAGTGACTGTTACCGTCGGGTTGGTATTCTCTGCAGTTTCACTATGGGCTTTTAGGGTTTCGGCAACAATTTTCTTTATAGGATCTTCCCAGCCACTCTTTCGATCTTTATCCTTGAGGATTGGGTCTGGCTCTTTCATTTGCTGCACGTTTCCTCTAGCTGCCTTATTTATATTCCGTGATGGCAGCTCTTCTTCAACTGCATCTTTTTTCTTTGCAGTCTCTATTGTTTGGAAATTCGCGTTATCGATTTTATGCTTCAGTTTACGCGTTATTTGTGGTTTGTTGTTTTCGACTTCCACACCGACTCGCGGAACATCAACGTGACCGTTTCTAATTTTTGTAGTCTCCGTCTCACTCGTCCCTAAGTCATTTTCATTCTCTAAACGAGATTCTTCATTCACGACCCTATATGTAATCAGTTCGTATCCTCTTCTAAAATTAGTATCTTTTTCTAATACTTCATAGCAAATCTCAAGAAAGAAAAATCTTCTAGCAAGAACACTATCTACAGGTAAATTCAAGCCATATTCTAAATATCTACCTTCAGCGTTTACATACTTATGAAAGCTAATTCTTGAGTTGCTCAGAAGAGCATTCTCAACCTCTTCTGCTAACTCCTCTAAGGCAAAACTTAGTCGCCTAACTAGTGTATCTTTTTCTTGTGGCGATAGGAAAAATATATCGCTATCTTCATACTCTCCTGATGAACTTACGCTGTTCAACTTAGCTACTGCTTCAAACCTTGGAGCTTCTAAGGGTACGACAATACCCCTCACCCACATACGGGTTTCAATCTCGTCAAAAGCATACCGTACTCCCAAACCAAACAATATATGTTTGTATGGAACCTTTCCCATACGGTGGAGCTTCTCCTCATTATCTAGGAATTCCCTCCTTGCTTCTATGAAGGAATTTGCTAAACCTAAACAATAATTTCTAATTTCTCCTGTCACACGTTTTTGAGCAATTTTGCTCAGGTTTAAATAAATAGAGACGATATATTCGCCCAACATTCTTTGATGTTGAATGAATTGTTCAAAATTCATTTTTACGATTATATATCTGTCTTCTTATGAAAATCATCTATGTTAACGAGATAAAAACAGTCTTTCTTCGACTGCCTATTCCCATTGGACAAAAACTAACACTGCCTTTACCTCAGCAGTGTGCCTATCCCAAAACAATACGTGTAGACTTAGCACGGCTTGCCTTCACCGGCACATCTAACACGTTAGTAGCACTACACTAAACACTTCACAATAGACCTAACGCAGTTCTTTCTTTACTACGCGTCTATTGTTTCGCTTCGCGACAAACTAAACGTATTTTTTTTTATACGCGCCTATCACGCCACTAACACTATGTGAAAAAACCGATTTTATTTTTTTTTCTTTTACGGCCTATCACTTCACTAAATACTACGCGATAACCAACGTAGTTTGTCCTTTTGTCCTTTTATTACGCGCCTATCACGTCTTTTATTACGCGCCTATCACGTATCACGTTTTTCTTCACTACGCGCCTATCACGTCGGGGTCACCAAATGATGAGATGACTCCTGATCTCATCACAAATGTGCGACGGGAGAAATTGGAGAAAACAAAAACGCACGGTGTTGACGGTTCCGTGGTTCGAGGTGAACTCATTTTATTTCTAATATTTTCTTAACTCTAAACCTACATTTTAATACATAGAACTACAATGCATTTCAAATACATATATTGAATGTGTAAATAGATTTGGGTTTGGACACATTTATGGTCTTTATTTACGATCACCCAAAAATACACACAGACAACAAATTATGTAAAATGCATTCTTATGCGCGCCGTGTGCAGCAATCTTATCTCTATTTACCAACGCACTATTGACGTTCCACTTGAGACCTGCACACACACCATGCGTGAGAGTCATAAATAGCATATTTTATGATCTACATTATAAATAGAATTAAAAAAAAAAACAATATTTTTTAGAAAACAACTATTTCCATTTTTTTTTTGACTAAAAAAACATCTTAAATTTGAATCGAATTTCCCGAAACCTAGCACACATCACTCTAGACTTCATTCAGTATGCTATGCTAAATTTCTTGCAAATCCAAGGATATATATGGAATTTGGTGCACTATTTACCTAAAATCGGACGAAACTATATATGGGAGTTAAATAGAAATCTGAACCGATTTTCCCGAAACTTACAACTCATCATTTCAGACTCAATTCAGTACGCTATGCCAAATTTCGTGCAAATCGAAGGATATATAAGGAGTTTGGTGCACTGTTTACTTGAAATCGGACGAAAATATATATGGGAGCTATATCTAAATCTGAACCGATCATCACGAAACTTAACACACATGGTTCTAGACTTAATTCAGTTTTCTATGCAAAATTTCGTGCAAATCGAAGGATATATAGGGACTTTGGTGCACCATTTACATAAAATCGGACGAAAATATATATGGGAGCTATATCTAAATCTGAACCGATCATCACGAAACTTAACACACATTATTCTAGACTTAATTTAGTTCTCTATGCTAAATTTGGTGCAAATCGAAAGATGTATAGGTACTTTGGTGCACTATTTACCTTAAATCGAACGAAAATATATATGGGAGCTATATCTATACCTGAACCGATTTTTCCCAATTTCAATAGGGTTCGTCCTTGAGCCAAATAAATGAGCTGTGCCAAATTTCATCCAATTCGGATAATAAATGCGATCTGTACTTTGTTTACAATTTAACATGGAAAGACGGACGGACGGACAGACATGCATAAATCGACTTAAAAAGAGATTCTATGCATATTCTCAAAAGGAACCACGTGTCTATCTCGTTTCCTTTTGCCTGTTACAAACATATGCATAAAGACATAATACCCTGTACTACAGCGTGGTGTAGGGTACAAAAATATTTTCTCAGGAACCTTAGAAGCGAGGACTTATAAAAAAAAAATATTTGTTCAAAGACCATCAAAATGGTCAATTTTTGGAAAACAATTGCTCAAGGATCACTAGAAGCTTTATTGTATGCAAATATTTCTTCAAGGACCATCAGAAGGGTATAATTTTAAGAATATATTTTTTATAAAAATATAAAAAATATTAGTTAATATTTTTATTTCCCTTAAACTCCTTCTATACCCCATCAAGGGACACCAAATATAAACAACAATCTTGTCACCACCACAAACTACATGGTGTTATTGTTTCTATTGTGCATACATACACATCTACACATAGATGCACTCACGAAAAAGTCTCCTAAGGACAAACGACCAGCAGAAGGATATGTACTCAAAATTCAAAACTTAATTCAATTGAGCTTAAATAAATGACCACATGACCAGCTGATGTTGGCAAGCCTTTTCCTGTTTCCGTTGCAGTTACCGTCTGCAGCTGCTGCTGCTGTTGTCGTCATCATCATCAGCAGTCATTGTGTGTCCGGTGTCTGTTCATCGAGAATAAGAACCAAGAGTGGAAAATAAAATAAAAATAACCCAACAAAGTATAGAATTTTATCTAAACGCCTTGCATTTGTATAAGAGTAAAATGTAGTCCTGGGATAGTCTCGACAACCGGACTGATATTTAACAGGCACAGACCGGCAGACAAACTGAAAAACGAAGGCAAAAAAAAGGCTTTATTTTATTTTGGGGCTAGTGTGTAACAAGGAGTGGACGATGATTGCAACAAAGACAGCCAAGAATGTTGAAAGGATAGCATTTTACACGGAAAATAGTCCTAGAAATGTTTTTATGGAAAATAAAAAATAATGCTTCTTATAAAATTGGATTTTTCAGCTCGATAAGTGAATTTTGGGTATTAGTGTTAACGTCGCGAAGTTTCGATTAACAAACTTTCCGTTGATATTGCTTAGAAGATGTTGGTCTCAAGATTTGATTGTATCCTTAGGGCTATGATGTGGAAATCGATTCAAGGACATATAGAAGTGAAACTTGTATTTTTAATAATATTTTTTCAAGGACGAGGATTTTTAAGAATATTTTTTCAAGGCCCAACACATGTGTGTGTTCTTTAAGGATATTTTTTCAAAGACCTATATGCGTGAGTTATTTTTTCTTTCACTGTATTATTCGGTGTTATCAAAACAGCTAAAATGTAAAATTCTATTTTCTACTTGGCGCTCGTTATTAGTTGGATACTTTCCAAAGTGTGTCAAAAAATAAACGAAGAATAGGTAACGTGGATGCATTAGTGTCACTTGTAAGTGTGAGTGTTTATGTGCGAGAGTGTTGGTGTGTAAAGACAAAATAATGTTGCAACGGCTATTCCACCTATTTTGTTTTTTTCCCTTTCCTCTAAAATAATAAAATTAGTTTGCTGCCACCGTTGTGGCACAAAAAAAAAACTACTAATGACACTTCTTTCGTGTTTTTGTTGTAAACCATGACAAAAAACAAAAACATACTTGTAAGCCATTCATGGTCATTGTCTTGGGTGTGCCAATCGAATTAAAACGATAATTGTTATTACCTTTGCTTGGTTGGCTCGTTCGTTCGCTTGGTGTGGTTTGGATGGTTGTGATCTCTCTTTGTTCGTTGGCTATTATCCGGATAAAAGGGTTATTAGCATATGGATGGTTGTTGCAAAAAAGAGAGAAAAAAGGATTTCTTGCTCACATATTTTTTTTGGTTGAAGCTGATGAAGGTGAATAGAAAAAATATGTTTCTTGCATTCGCCGACCATAAGTTAGTGATTTTGTAGACGGCGTTTTTTGGTCATTGCATTTTAAATTGTTGTGCAGATGCTTTGTAAAAAAGGAAATGAAAAAGATTTTGGCTATAGGCAATATAGGAATATTTAAAAAAAGGGCCTGCAATTTTACACATATATTTATACAATTCCTAGGATGTTTTGTATTGTAAATGAGATGCCCCCATTGAAATTGAAAAACGAAGGCAAAAAATGAAATCCATTTCTACCATACAGAAAATTTTCCTTTCAAAAGAGTCTATAAAGAATGCTCACTGTGTGTCAAGTAATGTCGCCTAAAACAACTCATATTTTAAAGCAAACCTTAATAAGAAACCTATAAAATTATGCATTCTTCTATGAACAATCGGAATATTAAATTACTGGCACTTAGGTTGGAAAATGCATCTGGGACCGTTCAAAAGTACTTAAATAAGTCTGTACTCTCATATGGAGGCTTTTTTAACGCATGGGCGCACATAGAACATGTTTAATTGGGAAGCATTTTAATAACTCAGAAATATAAAACCTTCAACATAATCAAAAATTGGGCAATTTTTACGGCCATCAGAAACATGGGTTAACAAAAATTTAACGAGCATCATATATATATATATATATATTTTTTTTTTTGTAAAGACCACCAGAAGCGTAGATTTAAAAAAATTGTTTATTTAAAACCATCAGACGCGTGGATTTTTAAAAATCAGATGTACATGAAGGCTCTCTCAAAACAAGAACATATAATAATACCGAAAAATGGACTGTATCGTTTAGATAATGCGTCTAAAACCTTCAAAATACCAAAAAGTTGGAGGTTATAGCAAGACGTGGACCCCATTTGTTTTGAGGTCCTAGTTCAAAAAAAAAAAAAAAAAAACGTTGTTTTGGTATTTCAAGGTATCAGCATTAAAAAAAGGAAAAATAGGCGTGATATTGTCCATATATGTTCTGATTCAGGGTATTTATCAGTTTTATACACAGTTTCTTGGCGAATATTTGTAACGCCAAGAAATATTGGTCCTAGATCCACCTTTCAGTATATCGATCGTTATATCTTTACTAGCTGAGTCGATCTGGACATGAGTGTCCGACCGTTCGTCTGTCCCTGATCATTTGTAAAGACGATACCGTCCACAGTTATGGACCAATCGTTACGAAATTTGGCATGTAGTACGTGTTCCGGTCAAAGAAGACTCCTAGTTTGGTAATAATTCGTTAATATTTAGGTGATGAAATGGAATAAGAATTTTCTGTTGATTTTTAGAGGCCACAATTACGACCCGAAATTTTGCCGGGGAAAATAATACCGAATAATTAGTATGACCCTTTTCATGATAATTGGTCAATAGCTAGCGGGCCAAATGGACCTAGACTTTTGTGTGAAAAATTACAAAATTTGTATTCTGAGGCGTATATATTTACTTCTGAAGGACATAGACCCAAAAATTTATACTAATTATAGTGATATATATTTTGCAGGTGTCTAAGTATCTTACATTATTTAGCAACCAACTACCACAACTTGCGCCGGAAATATGGCATTGATCGGGGTCATGAACGACACATATTATTTCCGATTGAAAAGTTTATTTTTGCCAGGGTTTCTAGTCTGTCTAGAGGCCATAATTGCAAGTCGAACTTTAAACATTTTAGATGACTAAAGGGATCTGTTCTACTAATGAGAATGTCTGTTGTTTTTTAATAATGATCGGTCAATATTTTACGGGTCAAATGAACCAAGACTTTTGTGTGTAAAATAAGAAAATTTGTATGTTATGATTTAAATGTTCACTCCGGGAATATATGACTCGGATAATATGTCAGTGTAGGAAGGATGAATTGTTGACCTTTAATCGGTCAGCAAAGGGCAAATTTCGAAAATTTGGATCTCTGAATATAGATCCACCAAATGTTAGTCTTCAGTGGTAGTTGTGTAGGGTATCATATTCATGGGGAAGGCGATCGCTGTCATGACCAAAACCTTTTTGAGTAAAATAACAAAATGTGATTTTTATTTTTTACTCCGGGAAAATTAATTATTTTTTCGTCAGATGGCTGCAATGATAGATTTCTCGCAAAGTATCGATCAAACAATTTCAGATGTATGCTCGTTGGAAAGGTGACGTTTCGCAGTAAAACAAAATGTTTTTCTGTTTTTTGTTTGTTTCATTCAGTTGTGAGTTGTGGGCGATATGCAAGCCAAGCGGCATGGTTCCGATACTGTAACAGCCAATTATGTGCAATTTTGGTTTCGTAGAGTTTTGATGGTAAAGATGCAGCCCACACAGGCCGGTCATCGATAACATGGGAGAAATGATCGACATTGACAGTCCTGTTAGCAGTCGTAACATCGCCCAAGGCCATAAAACTGTTTTAAGGGAACTCCCCCCGTCCCCCCATTCCCGATTTTAAATCAATACCAAAGCTTGTTAAGGTTTGTATCTTGCATTTATGGATTTAAAGAAAAGAAAAATAACTTATAATTTTTTTGTTATTGTTTTGTTGTTATGGTATTAAAGAAAAGTCCTTATTTAAAAGAAAAGTATTTATTTTTAAATTAAATTTTTTGAAACCGAGAATGGTATGGGGGTGGGGTGAATGGTAGGGGGGTGAGTTGTGGGAAAATGGTGAAAATCGAAATTAGAGTTTTTTGCTAATAGAAAGAAGGACTTCCATGAGAGAGGCATTATGAAGTTACCTTTATAATGGCAACAAATCATACAACAGAACGGTACATATTGCTAAATCGGGTAATATTTGATATATTCTTTCATATATTTAGCAGGATATATAACCTCTAAGACTGACTGACAAATAGCGGACTAAAATATGTGTCATTACGATGAAATTTAGTTTAGCCTCGGTATTTAGGTCTGTACAATTTTAAAGTTCAATGGTCGTTGTGCAGGATATTATCCACACCTACCACAATACCCCTTAAAATACTATTTTTCATTAATTTATAATACCAGTTTAATAACCTTTAAAAATATAACCCGAATTAAATTAAATGACAATTACCGCTAAGTACCCCTTTATGTGTGTGTGAGTTCGCGTGTGTTTTTTTTAATAGATGACAATGTCCCTCGTTTTAAAAAAGGATAATGAAATCTATTGATGGTTTTGCAAACTCATTAAATGTCATTTTTAATTACTAGCATTTCTTGCTAAAACAGCACAAAGCTGAATGGAGCTGAAATAAGAAATTTTCCAAATTGCAATTTAAACAATTTTAACAACAATGTGGGGGACTGCAGTGGGAACCATTAGGAGGAGTGTCTCCATAGAATGGCGTTAAACAGCAAATTAAACACATTTCTTAATGAGGTGTTTATTCTATTAAAGGGGAGACTGGGCAAAATAGTTTGCTTTTTAATTTCAATTCAATTTTATGGGATTAATGGATATGATTCGTTTTGGCGGAGGGGAAATATAAGAGAGGTTGGTTATTGTTAACAAAGATAAAAACATCAAAAAACCCTAACTAAAATATAGATTTGTCGAGAACTATATGTCAACATACGGTTGCACTTTAGGGGCATATGTAAATGTAAAAAAATAATAGTGTATATTTTATAATAGGATTTAACCGAGATTAATTATTAGTTTAAACCAATTCCGCCAGATTTGTAAAATATTATTTTTTCACATTTTTTTTTAATTCATGAGCATCAATCATTTCGAAAAAAAAACTATTTCTTCTGTCACTAGAAATTTGTTTTTGCTTGCATGCATGCTTGTGTGCAACTGAAATTAGCAAATTACAATAATCAATTCTCCTCCCTTCCTTCCAATGCACAAATTCTCTGCTCTACCCATTGGGAATTTGTGTGACTAATCTCGGTGAAAGGTTAAATAAATTACACAGATTTTATCTGTGTGTGTGTTGGGTGTGTCTCTCTCTGTGTCTATGGTTGAAAGTCAGAAGTCATTATTCACCAACCAAAATAACTAACTAGCCAACCAGCAAATAGTAATTCCATATTAATCAATTGCAAATGCTGTCAATTTATCAATTAATCATTTTGGTAATTGCAAATCGATGTAAATCTATGATTTCGAATCGAACGAAAAAATAAAAAAGAAACTATTGGCAACGACAGTGACAACCATCTGCAGTTGGGTTAAATGTAAATGTATTATGTTATGACCTTTGAACTTTTTGGTAATTGGATCATTTGGAAAAAAATATGTATTGAAAATACGCAGGAGTCTCACAAAGAGAGATGGATTGTTCAGTGGGATTTTAAACGGCCGGTATGTTATTTATGAAATTTTAAATTTTTATTGAGGATTTGAATAAAAGTGGGCTAGCAGAATTAAAGGAGATTTTCCATTTGAATGTTGTTTGCCAACCCCAACGTATACGTGATATATTGAAATTTATATTTCCATTAGTCATACGCACAAAAGACCTCTAAAATCTTACATATTCAAAACATATTTTTAAGACACAGCCATAGGGACGAGGCGTGGAGTTTTCAAAGAATATTTTTTATCAACACTGCCACAGGTGAGACGTGGATTTAAAAATAAATTACCAACACAGCCATAGGTGAGGCATGAATTTTTAAGGAATATTTCTTTCCAACATAGCCGTAGTAGGGGCGAGGCCTAAATTTTTAAAGAATATTTAAACATAGCTATAGGTGAGGCGTGGATTTTTTTTTACCAACACAGCCATAGGGGCGAGGCGTGGATTTTTAAAGAATATTTTTTTACCAACACAGCCATAAGGGCGAGGCGTGGATTTTTAAAGAATATTTTTTTTTACCAACACAGCCATAGGGGCGAGGCGTGGATTTTTAAAGAATATTTTTTTTACCAACATAGCCATAGGGGCGAGGCGTGGATTTTTAAAGAATATTTTTTTTACCAACACAGCCATAGGGGCGAGGCGTGGATTTTTCAATAATATTTTTTTTACCAACACAGCCATAGTGGCGAAGCGTGAAATTTTAAATAATATTTTTTTTACCAACACAGCCATACGGGACGAGGCGTGAATTTTTAAAGAATATTTTTTTACCAACACAGCCATAGGGGCTAGGCGTGAATTTTTAAAGAATATTTTTTTTTACCAACACAGCCATAGGAGCGAGGCGTGGATTTTTAAAGAATATTTTATAAATATATATTTTTTATAAATTAAAAATTATAAATATCAGTATTTCATTTAATTCAATGTCCATAAAAACCAAAACCAAATTCATGGATCTAAAAGTCTAAAATATTAAAGCAACAAAACTTTCCTATTTCTGTTGTCAAACTTCACTGTATTTTAAATGATAATAAAAATATAAACTGTTGTACTATGACGCTCACAATTGCCAGCAGCTTTTAATTAAGACCACATGTTACTCTAAGGTGTGGGAGGGAGAGAGGAAAGTGAATGTCCTGCTGCATTAAATGAGGAAATTAAGAAAAGCTGCAGCATTGCAGGCATTTACTGCTACCCAAGTGGTAGAGTCGTACACACACACAAACTCTGGGGGGTATGGTCGGTCGATCCATTAATACTAAGCGTTCAGTCTGTGATCCATTTACTTCCCACTTTTAAAAGGGAATTATGAAACACTTGTCGTAGTGGTGTATTGCTGTTGTTGGTGGTGGCCAGTAGTGTTGGTGTTGGCCTGTGACCAATGACGACACACAACAAACGCAGTGTGATGTTGATGACAAAGGTCTCAAGTGAATTGCATTTGGCTTTGTCAGCAAGTAGCCAGTCAGCCAGCCAGCCAGTCATTCAACTGGCGGCCCCAAGAAGTGTGCCACAACTACTACTTCTTCATACAGTAGTAGCAGCAGTAACTGTAGCCATATTGTGTTGGGTGTCCTTTAAATTAACTGAGACATTTGGCGCCACATGGTGTTAATTTGATAGGGTTTTAAGTTAAGTTATGCTTTCTTACTACAAACTTTTTTCTGCTTTTGCCTTGGATCCTTTTCTTTTTGTTTCGTTTATTTCGTTTCGTTTTTGGGATTTGTTTCTGTCTCCATCCTTATCGTGAACTCGGCTGGGCTATTGTTGCTGCTGCTGTTTGGTTTCCAAGTGACCATTATTGTATTTTATTGATAATGGCTAATGACATTAGCAAAAAAAAAAAAAAAAAAAACAGCAGCAGAAAAGAAAAACTTTTACAGTAATGTTGGAAACGATTTAAAAACAAAAAAGTAAAGAAAAAAATCTTTAGGGCAAATATGACTTCATCTTCAAGTTTGGGTCGGGGTGGGAAGTTTGAGTGTGAAGGCGAACAAAACTTTATACATATTTCTTCTTGTGTTGTTGCTATTGTTGTTTAAGAAATTGCCTTAATTGCTTAAGAATAAAGAAAAATGGCTACGCTCGTATTTTGTTTTAAGGAGAAATTTATTTAACCCTTTAGTGGTGAAAACAATTTACGACTGCAGACTAAAATGACAAATATTAAATTTGAATACATTGATACATTTTATTCTTCGTCATTTATGAAATTTTGAAAGTGGCTGGGTTGTTTTTATGATCTACTTTACTATGCGTTTTGGGGTTTTCCGTTTTTAGGACAAATCCCCATTAAACATCGCTAAACTTTGTATTAGGTTGGTGCGTATGAAATGTCGGATTCTTAAGTGATTGTATAAAACTAGATATCTTTCTTCAAAAACTGTTCATTCTGTCTGCCTGTCTTAAAAAAAATTTCGTCGTTAGAATTAATAAACTCTGATATCCAGTTTTTTAGACTGTCTTAATTTTCATAGTGTTTACCCCTTTAAAACAGCTCTAAATGCTTGGAAAAATGGTGGA
>NW_026873260.1:0-14380 GCF_032173495.1 Musca vetustissima
AAGGCCAGACCAAACTCACACTCTAAAAGACGCTGATACTACCCGTGCTATTATATGAATCTGAAGCATGGGTACTTGCGCAAGCAGATGAGACAGCTCTTGGAGTGTTTGAGAGAAAAATTCTCCGAAAGATCTATGGGCCGATCTGCGTTGACGGTGAATATCGCCGTCGAAGGAACCATGAGTTGTACCAGCTATTCTCGGACATCGACATTGTTAGACGTATTGAACTGCAGCGATTACGTTGACTAGGTCATATTGTCAGAATGGATGAAGATGCTCCAGCCCAAAAGGCATATTAAAGCGAACAAGCTGATGGTGCACGCTGAAGGGGAAGGCCACGAATAAGATGGAGAGATCAAGTGGAGGGGAATATTGCCGAATACGACCATTCAAACTGGAAAAACTGCACAAAAGACCGACGCGCCTGGGAATATTTGTATACCCTTCACCACACTGTGGTACAGGGTATTATGACTTTGTGCATATGTTCGTAACAGGCAAAAGGAAACGAGATAGACACATGGTTTCTTTTTGACAATATGCATAGAATCACTTTCTGAGCCGATTTACGCATGTCCGTCCGTCCATGTATTTTTGTGAACAAAGTTCAGGTCGCATTTATGATCTGAATTGGATGAAAATTGGCATATGTCACTTGTTTGGTCCAAGGACGAACCCTATTGAAATTGGGAAAAATCGGTTAAGATTTAGATATAGCTCCCATATATAGTTTCGTCCGATTTTAGGTAAATGGTGCACCAAAGTCCCTATATATCTTTCGATTTGCACGAAATTTGGCACAGCGTGCTGAATTAAGTCTAGAATGATGTATGTTAAGTTTCCTGAAAATCGGTCCTGTTTTAGATAAAGCTCCCATATATATTTTCATCCGATTTTCAGTAAATGGTGCACCAAAGTCCCAATATATCTTTCGATTTGCGCGAAATTTGGCACAGAGTGCTAAATTAAGTCTTGAATGATGTGTGTTAAATTTCGTGAAAATCGATCCAGATTTAGATATAGCTCCCATATATATTTTCGTCCGATTTAATTTAAATGATGTACTAAAGACCCTATATATCATTCGATTTGCACGAAATTTGTCACAGCGTAATGAATTGTGCCTACAATGATGTATGTTAGGTTTGCTGAAAATCAGTTCAGATTTAGATATAGCTCCCATATATATTTTCGTCCGATTTAATGTAAATGGTGCACCAAAGTCCCTATATATCTTTCGATTTGCACGAAATTTGGCATAGCGCAATGAATTAAGTCTAGAATGGTGTGTGTTAGGTATCGTGAAAATCGGTTCAGATTTATATATAGCTTCTATATCTGACCAAATGAAAAATTTAGTATCGGTTACAGAATGACATATTTATGGATCCAATATCATTTTACTGGTCCTTTAAAAATGCGACGTCTGTTAGGATTCATCTGTTGAATATACCCAAAGTGATGAAGGGTATCATATAGTCGGCCCCGTCCGACTTTACTACTTTCCTTACTGGTTTAAGCTCGGCTTATGCAACGAAAATTCTGTCACAAGCCAGCTAAGTAAGTACGTAAGTTTTCCAAAAACTGTCAGGGACGTGAATTAAAAAAAAATCAGAGAAGTGGATTTTTTAAAATATCTTCCAAAGACTGTCAGAGCCGTGGATTAAAAAAAAAGATTTAGGGCTGTTAGAGGCTTCGATTTTTAACCACTCCACTGACTATCAGAAGCGTCGATTTAAAAAAAAAAAAAAAAAACTATATTTTCGAAAGACTATCCTAGGAGTGAATGTTTAAATAAATCAGAAGTCTATATCAGAGGTGTCGATTTAAAAAAATATATATATGGGCAATATTGCCAATTTTTTAATATTCCATTTTCAAAAAATCAGCTTTTTTGTTTTTGTGGCACATCTATGATTTTTGGTACACATATAGAGAAAAATGTCCTGGCTCCGAAACCGTTCGCGATCAAATTTTTGGTTGATGCGCGCAAAAGTTATCGAGGTTTTAATTTTGGGCATAAGAAAAAAATCTTAAAATTACGCCGTTTATTATATTGACCAAAAACGTTGATATATATCTTCCTCCGTAAAATAAGAATAAGAATATATTATAATAATCACGATAAAGTTGCACATATTCGCGAAATATGAGAAAAATAAAAAAATATAGCAGATTACATCAATATTTTCATTATATTAATGACATACACACACACCTAAAAATTAATTTAAATATATCTACATAATCTAAACACCATGATGAATCAAATGATATCAAAATCACACAAGTCCGAGTAGCGGTCTCTAAATCACAGCGACAACAAAACAAGATATTGAGGAAAAATATTTGTTTTTGGTTCGAAAAAATAATGTCATCATATTTATTTTTTTAATTGTATACATGAAATTTCAGAAAAAAATGTTGGGGTTATTCTGCTATTTTACCCGATTTTCGCCGAAAAATTGACATATATAATAATAATCACTTTTTGTGTATAAGTATACGCCTTGCGGATTATATCAAGACCCTTCCAATTAATCTTAGAATTCTATAAATAGGAATAAATCTTAAAATAAAATAATATTATGAAATGTACATTTTAAATTGCGTGTAAATCGCGTAATTCTCAAAATCATTTGATGCGCATGCGGTTTCCAGAAAGTACTGAAGTTTATCTTCCAATCCATATATATTTTGCGAAATTTCATTTGACGGCTAAGATGTGCCACACGTTCCATTGAAGTACCCACAAAATCGTAAAACGCGAATAATTTCCGAAAACTCCATATGCCATTAACGCGCATCCAATTTCGGTGTGCACCCTAAAAAAATATATCCATCTATACCGATTTCAATGTGGTCCATTAAGAACCATGGATGTGCCAGCTCACACTATTTTTGAGATAAATTGCGTCTAAATCGCGTAATTCTCAAAATCATTTGATGCGCATGCGGTTTCCAGGAAGTACTGAAGTTTATCTTCCAATCCATGCATATTTTGCGAAATTTCATTTGACGGCTAAGATGTGCCACACGTTGCATTGAAGTACCCAAAAAATCGTAAAACGCGAATAATTTCCAAAAACTCCATATGCCATTAACGCGCATCCGATTTCGGTGTGCACCCTAAAAAATACATCGATCTATACAATTTCAATGTGGTCCATTAAGAACCATGGATGTGCCAGCAAAATCTATTTTTGAGATAAATTGCGTACATCTCTCTTTCGGCTGAAGTTTTTAAAGTTCTCTTTTCGAAAAAGATCAAAATCCATATGAGGTCATTTATTGAAGCGGAAATGATACACAGAAAACGCAAATAAATCCGCGATATTTTCAAAAACATTTTTTGCCAAATTTCGTGTTTTTGGAAGGCCAGTTCCCGCCGTTCTAATAGATGGATTTTCACGAAGAAGATTTTATATCATCCGAAACGTAAAAAACCTTATTGATCGCGGGTAGCCATATCATTCAGTTGACAGATCTAAAAATTTGGACCGAAAAATAGGTTTTTTAGAAATTTGATCGCACAAAATTCGCACCTTCGGATGAGTATTACTCTGAAGTTGTGCATACTACATACACAAAATACATATCAAATGACGCAGATTCGCGACTACAATAATCTTATAATCGATTTTTAGAAATTCCTGTTTGCGTATTAAAGCTAGAATTAAAATTAAAAAAACACTCAAAATCGAGCTTCAAAATGTCAGCATCATTTAAAGGTAGATGCAGTGAAAATTTTGAAAAATGATACATAAGGGGCGTAGTCCCCATTTTGTTGGCTTCTAGTTTTATTTTGACACGAAGACCATGCAATGAGTGGCTGAGTCACAAATCGATAGAGAACATAAAAAAACTGGTTCGCCTCAACGTGTTTTTACACATTTTTTTACATTAAAGTAGACACAGCTTCCACCAAGATAAAGTTTGGAGGTCAATATCATGAGCAGTTTGCAACGACAGATCAATTAACCCAAAACTATTCACTTTTTTTCATATACTTAAGTAGTTCCCGAGTTATAAAGGGGTGAACCTCCGCTTCAGCTATGTTAAAAAATTGGCAATATTGCCCATATATATTTTTTAAAAAGACTATTCTTAGGTTGCGTATACGTAACATGAAGTTGGTTGTCAATATTACGTATACGTAATATTTATTCATTTGAAATCTCATTTTTTTCTTCGATTTTTTTGTTTTTTAATATTCACCTGAAATCGCAAACATATCCACGTCAATGAATTCCAAATGCGACTTTTCGGCTCCGTTATGGACAATGTGGTATTGGCCGTATGCACCGAATGTTGTGAGATTACCGAACGATGTGAGGCCGCCGATAAGGAACGTTGATGATGGCGACGACTGTTGCTGCCTCCAACACCGCCACCACCGCCGGCTGCCGCTGACGCTGTCCCAATTAGACTTGTGGGCAAATCCAAGGATGTTGATCCTCGAATGGTAATGTTTTCATGTAAGGCGGCACTGGGATGGGTTAGCAGCATTGTGGGTACACTTAGGACTGTCGAATTCACCCGGCGATGGGTGGGTGCAATGGGCGGAGGTGGTGGTGGCGCCTGTGACGTGGCAATGGATGAACGATGCGTTAGAATACGACGTTGGGATGAGGGTGTTGCTGTTGTGTGTGGCAGGGTGGCTGGTGAATTTCTATTGGTATTGTCTAAATCAATTTCTGTTGTTGTTGTGGCCAAAGAACCTGAGATATTGTCATCATTGGTGCTGGTGAGGGCAGCAGCATGGCCTAGATGTGGTTTAGTTAAATGGATTTGTGGTTGACTTTTTTGTGAACCGTATCTTTGTAGGGCGGCAGCAGCGGCCGCGGCTGAGACATCAGCCACATCGGCTGTGGTGGGTGTGGAAGAAAATGTATAGGAATCATCACAGGAATTATCGCTAAGATCTTCATTGGAACAGGGCTCCTCTTCGTCCTCGTCTTCTTCGGCCTCAATGTCATCTACACCATCCGTCCTCTGCCGATTATTGTGTATGCAGGCATTAAATGTGGTACTGGTATGGGGCGGTGAACCACCACCACCGCCGCCACCATCAGCCGGTAATGCAATTACCACAGCCTGAGGATAATTTAGATCGGATTTAATTTCATTTTCTATGTAGGCCGTGGTTGTGTGAATTCTTTTCCGAACACCATTGCCGTTGAGGCGACGACCCAATATATATTTGGGTGTTCGGGCCTCATTTGTGGGCGTACTGAGGCTTTTATTGTCGGACAAATCTTCATCATCCTCATCGCTATTGCTGCTAACATCACTTGGAGTGGTGACGGCCGAAGATGGAGCATGCTGCTGACGATGACGATGTTGGCCACCACCATTTTGTTGTTTTTCAATGTCTTGGTCAACAACTTCTTCGTCATCGGGTTCATCGATTTCAAAACTGGTATCGTTGTCACCAACAATTTCAATATTGTTGTGATGTTTATTATGTTGTTGTTGTTGCCGCGGCTGTTGTACTTCTTCCGAAGTGTTATAGCAGGAGGAGGAGGATGATTTTGGTGGTGGTGGTGGTGCACTAGCAGCACTGCTACTATTATTGCCTGTGGTTCGTATCATGACTAGGCCTACCAATGGTTGCCAAGTTGATTTGCTGGTTGGCCTTGCCAAAACTGTTGTGCGTATTTTGTTGTTTTTTTTTCTCCGTTTTTCTTGGCTTGCTTTGCAACTCCAAAGTTACTTTGTTGTTGTTGTTGCTTTTTGTACTTCTCTTTTATGCCATTTAGTAGTTTATTTGTTATATAATAGGTAATGTAGATTTTCAATGTTAAACATTGATTTTTTTATTTAAAAAAATTTTTTGTAGTTGAGGGAAACTTCAAAACTTCTTCTGCTTCTTTGCCGTTCTTTAAAAATTGCACTCAATTTAATTGCACTAGGAATTTTCGTTACGTTTCTTTTTTTCAGTTAAAATTTGTTGTTGTTGTTATCACACTCGGATTTTATTTCCAACCACATAACTTTCAAAGCTTGACTTCTTTTGTTTGGTTTGGAATGTTTAGGGGGGATTTTTATATAAATTTTCTTATTTTTTGTTGCTTTGCAATCACAGTCCATTAACAATTAAATCAAAATTTTTTACAAATTTATTTTCTTCAATTGATTTGGTTACATTTTTTGTTCGAAATAGTTGTTGCACATTTATTGGTTATTTCTTTGGGAATAAAAATTAAAAATTTGATAATTTATTTTTTTTTTATTTCTTAAATATTTTTTTTTTCAAAAAAATGTGATATAATTTTATTATTTTTATTATAAAAATAACAATGACTTAATTGCTTTAAATTAATTATATATTTTATTTTGTTTTTAAATTTATTTAAATTTGTATATATTTTAATTCTATTTTTTATTTTTTTATTTCAATTTTTTAATTGATTTTATTTTGTTAATGTTATATTTTATTAATTTTTTAATTTATGTTTTTATATATTTTTTTTTAATTTATGATTTTATATTTTTTTAATTTTTTTATGAATCTTGTATAAATTTTTAAAAATTATTTTTTCTCCAAAACATAGTTTTATTCATTGAAATAAGTCGTTTTTGTAATTATTCCAAAAAAACAATCCACACATTAATATCGACCATAAATTAAATTTGAGTACCATTTAGTACCAAATTTCATGATTCGAGCTCTAAAGGTTCACCCAAATCCAAATTCTCCATTTAGCACATATTATTTCCATAAGTACTCTGTTCAACCATCCAACAAAAGTTCTTGCATATCCCGATCCTACACCCCCACAATAATTCCAAATTCAATTTTCAGGGTTCCAACTATATTGGTTCACCCACAATTCAAATTGTACCAAATTTAGTACAAAGTAGTACGAATTTCCAGAATCCCCTTCTTACCCAAAACCAACACCCCCACAGTGATACAAAATCCAAGTTTCAGGATTCCAAATCCATAGGTTCACCCACAATTCAAAATGTACCAAATTTAGTACACAGTTGTACTTATTTCCAAAACCTCCTTCCTACCCCAAACCTACACTCCCACAGTGGTGGTAAATCCAGGTTTCAGGATACCAACTTTATCGGTTGACCCACAATTCAAATTGTACCAAATTTAGTACATAGTACTACGAATTTTCAAAACCTCCTTCTTACCCCAAACCATCACCCCCAATGATCCTAAATCCAAGTTTCAAGATACCAATTCTATCGGTTCACCCACAATTCATACTGTACAAAATTTAGTACACAGTAGTACCAATTTCCAAAACATACTACTTAACCCAAACCAACACCCCCACAGTGATCCTAAATCCATTTTCAGGATTCAAACTCTATCGGTTCACCCCACAATTCAAATTGTACAAAATCTAGTACGCAGTAGTTCTTATTTTCAAAACCTCCTTCCTACTCCAAACCTACACTTCCACAGTCATTCTAAATCCAAGTTTCAGGATTCCAACTCTATTGGTGCACCCGCAATTCAAATTGTACCAAATTTAGTACATAGTTGTACCAAGGTTTCCTACCCCAAACCTACACTCCTACAGTCATCCTAAATCCAAGTTTCAGGATTCCAACTCTATTGGTGCACCCGCAATTCAAATTGTACCAAATTTAGTACATAGTTGTACCAATTTCCAAAACATCCTACATACCCCAATCCTACACCCCCACAGTCATCATAAATCTAAGTTTCAATATTCCAACTTTATCGGTTGACCCACAATTCCAATTGTACCAAATTTAGTACAATGTAGTACGAATTTCCAGAACATCTTTCTTACCCCAAAACAACACCCACACAGTGATCCAAAATCCAAGTTTCAGGATTCGAACTCTATCGTTTCACGCACAATTTAAATTGTACCACATTTAGTACACCGTAGTACCACACTGATCCTAAATCCAAGTTTCAGGATTCGAACTCTATCGTTTCACTCACAATTAAAATTGTAACAAATTTAGTACACAGCACTACGAATTTGTAAAACCTCCTTCTTACCACAAACCTACACCCCCATAGTGATCCCAAATCAAAATTTCATGACTTCAATTCTATCGCTTAACCCACATTTTAAATTGTGCCAAATTTAGTACACAGTAGTACACATTTCTTAAACTTCTTACAAATTTCAATCTTACACCTCCACAGTGATCCTGACCCCAAATTTCATGATTCTAGCTTTATTGGTTCACCTAAAATGCAAAGTGTACCAAATTTAGTACCATTTAGTACCCATAAGTATTAATTTGTTATACTGAATCCTGACCCTAATCCTACATCCCTACAATGATCCTAACTTTAAATTTCATTGTTCCAGCTCTATCGGTTCACCCAAATTCAAATTGTACCAATTATAGTACGATTTAGTACTTTTCGTACACATAAGTAAAAAAATTCCAAAACTACGTACATATTTCAAACCTACACTCCGACAGTAATGTTATTTTAAATTTTCATTCCAGCTCGATTTGTACGTCCAAATAAAATTTGTACCAAATATAGTACCATATAGTACTTTTCGTACACATGAGTACACGCTTTCCAAACTCTCCTCATATCGACCCTACTCCTCAATCTTAATTTACATTCCAAATTTCCAAATTTTTACCTCAATCCATTCACATGCTACGAAATTGTACCAAATTTAGTACATTTCAGTACTTTTCGGATACTTATGGTTCGAATTTCCAAAAACCCTTTGCTAAACCTATCCCACACTCCATCAGCGACCACCAATCCAAATTTCAGTGTTCTAGCTCTACCGGTTCGCCAAATGCAAATGGTATCACATTTATTACATTTCGTACCGTTTTTTGGAAATACGTACTAGAAGAATTTCAAAAAACGCAGCCTTATCTGTCACCGTTTCGTCTGGGCGTTGATGAATCGATCAAATCAGTCAGTCAGTCAATCACTTTACTCTTTTATTAGTATAGATTAAATTTGTATCAAATATAGTACCATATAGTACGATTCGTACACATAAGTACACGCTTTCCAAACTCTTCTCATATCGACCCTACTCCTCAATCTTAATTTGCATCCCAAATTTCTAAATTTTTGCCTCAATCCATTCACTTGGTACGAAATTGTACCAAATTTAGTACATTTCAGTACTTTTTGAATATTTATAGTGCAAATTTCCAAAAACCCTTTGCTACACCTATCCTACACTCCATCAGCGACCACCAATCCAAATTTCAGAGTTCTAGCTCTACCGGTTCGCCAAATACAAATGGTATCACATTTAGTACTTTTCGTACCGTTCTAGTACGAATTTCCAAAACGCCAGCCTTATCTGTCACATTTGGACCAAGAGTGACACTCACCTAAAATTTCAAGATTCTAGCTTTAGCCGTTTCGTCTTTTATTAGTATAGATTAAATTTGTACCAAATATAGTACCATATAGTACTTTTCGTACACATGAGCATATACTTTCAAAACCATCTCCTTAAATAGACTCTACATCTTAACCCTAATTCGCATTCCAAATATCAAGTTTTTAGCTCAATCTACGAATTTGTACCAAATTAAGTACATTTTAGTACATTTCGGATACTTATAGTTTGAATTTCCAAAAAGCCCTTTGCTACATCTATTCTACATTCCATCAGCGACCTTCAATCCAGATTTCAGAGTTCTAGTTCCACCGGTTCGCAAAAAACAAATGGTGTCATATTTAGCACTTTTTAGTACTTTTCGTACCGTTCTAGTTCAAATTTCCAAAAACTCAGCTTATCTGTCACCGTTTCATCTGGGCGTTGATGAATCGTTAAATCAGTCAGTCAATCACTTTACTCTTTTATTAGTATAGATTAAATTTGTACCAAATATAGTACCATATAATAATTTTCGTACACATACGTTATCAAGCATACGCTTTCAAAACCATCTCCTTAAATAGACTCTACATCTGAATCCTAATTCCACATTTCAAGTTTTTAGCTTTATCTATTCAAATAGTACGAATTTGTACCAAATTTAGTACATTTTAGTACTTTTCGGATAGCTATAGTTCGAATTTCCAAAAACGCTTTGCTACACCTATCCTACACCCCATCAGCGATTACCAATCCAAATTTCATAGTTCTAGCTCTACCGGTTCGCCAAATGAAAATTGTATCACATTTAGTACTTTTCGTACCGTTCTAGTACGAATTTCCAAAAACCCAGCCTTATCTATCACATTTGGAGTGACAGAGTGACCTTCACCCAAAATTTCAAGATTCTAGCTTCAGCCGTTTCGTCTGGGCGTTGATGAATCGTTTAATCAGTCTATCAGTCAATCACTTTACTCTGTCATTAGTATAGAGATATATTATTTTTTTTTTATTTTTATTGTTTTAGTTTTTTGAATGCACTGTTTTATAGATTTCATATAAAACATTAAATTTTAAATTTTTTATTATTTATATTTTCATATTGTTATTATTTATTTTAAAATATTATTTTTTATATTTTTATTGTTTTAGTTTTTTGAATGCACTGTTTTATAGATTTCATATAAAACCTTAAATTTACATTTTTTATTTTATATTTTCATAGTTTTATTATTTATTTTTCTTATAAACACTTTTATTTTTACTTCTTCATTTCAATTAATATATGTCTTCATTTTTTTATAATTTAAATTAATACACATTTTTGTTTTAATTTTTACATAATTTATTTAAAAGTTTTTGCAACAAAAATGAAACGACTTCAAAAAACTCCGTTGCGTTAAACTTGAAATTTCCTCTTGTAATGGTTATTTTTCGTTTTCTTTTTTTGTTTCAGTTCTTGTTCTTTTATTATTGTTACAAATTCCCTTTTTTCGCTCTCTTTAAGTTCTCCGTAGATTGGTTGATTCACGTTCATTCATTGATTTTTCTTTAATATATACACACATACATACATATATGAACATATGTAGATGTGTTT
Source organism: Musca vetustissima (assembly GCF_032173495.1). Taxonomy (NCBI): domain Eukaryota; kingdom Metazoa; phylum Arthropoda; class Insecta; order Diptera; family Muscidae; genus Musca; species Musca vetustissima. The sequence continues at coordinate 10,930 of NW_026873260.1, forward strand.
GGATAGTAGCCAAAACTGTCAAGAATAACAGAATAACAGTGATAGAAGAGAACAAATATTTACTCACAAAAGCAACAATAAAAAGAAGAAAAGAAACACACTCAGAGATTTAGGCCTTCCTCTCCTAAAGACCAACCAACAACGGTAGAACAATCACACCGACACACAAACACACTCTCTCTCACTTGTGACACATGTTCGAATACTCGATATGAAACAAAATGAATGAGTGTTGTTATTGCCATTATTTATAGTGTTGTTGCTGTTATTGTTGTCATTTGTGTTGCTGCTGTGATTGTTTGTTGTCGCCGTCGTGGTTGATACTTCAAATATAAATGGAAAAAAAATCACAAGGACACTTTTCGTGAAAGTTCGTTTTAGTGGTTAGCTTTGTTTTGGTTTTTTTTTGGTTTTAAAGAGGAGACAAAGGGGGAATGTTGGTTGACATCTATTGTGGGTAGTATAATATATGGAGCTAGAATATAACACTCAACGCGATATACTACAAAAATAATAAAAACAACAAAAACAAAAACACTAAATAGCCAGATTGTGCCAAGTATTTTTTTTTATAAGGCACAAGGAATTTAGGCAAAGCAAAGGGAAAAGAAGGGGGGCGAACAAAATCGACAATTTTGGATATTTAAAAAATAAATTCAAGAAATTAAAAAAATAAATTCAAGAAGAATCATGAATAAAAAAATATAAAAAAATAACAAAAAAAAATATTTTTTCCTGGCGTGGACTTGAAAAAAAAACATTTTTTTGAGGTGTAGATTTAATTTTTTAATATTTTAAGCTTCGTTATAATAATGCAGTGTGTAATGCTATGTATCTAACTGACTGTGTATGAAGTACACTCATCCATCCCTCCCTCTCTCCCTCAAATAAATCATTATTCTTGGCAACTACCTCCATTATGGCTGCACATTAAATTTGTGGTATTGTGGCAATTTTTTTATTTATAAAAAAAAAATCTGGAAATTTTGCAGTTGTCATCAGAAACAAAATACCGAAATGCTGGGAGAACACTATTTTGTTTTTGTTTCTGTGACATGGTTAAGCTTACATTGACATTATTTTTTTCCATTCAATTCCATTGCTTCATATTTTTTTCCACTTTTTTTCATTATTCTTAAAATTAATGTTAATGTTTTGGGTCTCGCTATATTTAGGGTTTGACTGGTGTTGCCATTAGTAATTTGGGTGGTAATTGCACCATCATCATTATCATGGGCAGTAGTCGGATGATTGGCGGAAATGGTGTTGGCGGTAATGGCAGGAGCCGTAGCACCAACATTTGATTACCACAGCAGTAGGACATTTTAGGTAGGTGTTGGTGATAGGGAATTTTCGTAAGATTTCTTTTATATCTGATTGGAAAAGTATTTCTAATTTTTATTTAATTGTCCTGGGTAAGGGAAGTTTTTTTTTTAAATTTTCAATACAAAAAAAAGTAGGGACCTAGAAAGAACCTAGAAAAGTAATATTGTCTGAAAGCATTATTGAATGTTGAGGTTTTTATGTGTCAAGGTACGTAAATTCGTCTCGAAGGACCGACATTTTTTTGGTCTATTGATATTAATATAATTTTTAACGGTCCATTGATCAAGAATTTGTTGTTGTATATTGAGCTCGATTTTTGGGTACTGATTAGTCATTTACTTTAATTTATTGTAGAAAAGCCAATGATTTCAGCTCGAAGGACCAATTTCATTTTTCTCGAACTAATAACTCTCTGAAGGGTTGGCGTAGGGGATGATAGATACCAAGCAACGGCTCTGTTTGCGAATCTGTACTTGGAATGTGCGCACGTTGTACAGAACGGGCGCAGTGTTTTCTTTGGTGGATGTACTCAAGAAGTACAAAACCGATAATATTGCCTTACAGGAAATGCGATGGACAGGGACAGGCGTAAGTAAATCCGAAGACTACGTACTGTATTATAGCTGCCATGAAAAGAGAAATAAATTTTGCTGCTGATTTATGGTTAACAGGAGAATAAAAGACCTCGTCTCCAGATTCACTCCTGTAGATGAGCGAATTGCTATAATCCGCATTAAAGCGAAGTTCTTCTACATCAGTCTTATTTGCGCCCATGCTCCGACCGAAGACAAAGATGAGCAGACCAAAGACATATTTTATGAGCGCCTAGAAACAGCTATTATCGCTGCCCTGGCCATGACATTATGCTAGGAGATTTTAATGCAAAAATCGGAAAGGAAAATATCGTTGGCTCCACCGTCGGAAAATTCAGCCTCCATGAAGAAACATCAGACAACGGCATGAGGTTGCGGCAGCAAAAAACATGGTAATTAGCAGCACCAGATTCAAGCATCTCGATATACACAAGGCCACTTGGATTCCTCCCGATCGATCGACGAGAAATCAAATATATCATTTTGTGATAGACGGAAGGCATTCATCCAGTGTATTAGACTTTCGATCGATCCGAGGAGCGAATATCGATTCGGACCACTACCTTGTAGCAGCCAAGGTTCTCACTCGTCTCAATGTTGCAGCAAAGGTGCGATCTAATGTAACACGGAAATTTGACGTCGAAAAGCTGCAAACACAACAGATTGCAGAAGCCTACTCCGCTCAACTTACCCAACTGTTTGACGAAAGCAGCCCCTTGACCCCATAATAATATAGAAGCACAGTGGCAAAGAATTGCCCACTCCCTACAAACTGCAGCAAAAGCAACACGTGGGTACCAAAGACCACCATCAAGAAATCCTTGGTACGATCAGGAGTGTCGTTATGCAACTGATATGAAAAACGCAGCGTATAGGGCAACCCCTATACGCTTCGGGAGAAAAGGAGAGAGGAGAAACATATTTTCAGAAAAAAGAAAGATCAAGAAAACCGATGTACAGGAGTCAGAATGAAGTCCGAAAATTCTAGCAACGGGTAAAACACCAAACCGTAGGCTTTGGTGCAGGCACATCCTCCTGTAGAGTTGAAGAAGGATACCTTGTGACAGATACAGACAGCGTGCTGAGGATCTGGAAGGAGCATTTTGAAAAATATGTAGCGGTGAAGAGGATACCCCAGAACCAATAATAGATGGCGGTATAGATTGTATACCACCTAGCCAAGATTAAGTCAGAATAGCAATCAATCGGCTGAAGAATAATAAAGCAGCAGGTGCCGATGGGTTACAAGCTGAACTATTCAAGACTGGTGGTCAGAGCATGCACCAGCTGATTGGTACAATTTGGCCAGAAAAATGCATGCCCAATGATTGGAACCTCAGCATCCTGTGTCCCGTGGCCAAAAAAAGGAGACAAGACGATATGTACCAACTATAGAGGAATAAGTCTCCTTCCCATCGCATAAAAAGTGCTATCCAGTGTGTTGTGTGAACGACTGAAGCCAATGGTCAATGACATTATTGGACCATACCAATGCGGCTTCAGACTTGGCAAATCCATCATTGACCAGATTT